>NC_052629.1:24500000-24537500 GCF_016161935.1 Mauremys reevesii | reverse complement strand
GGCCTTATGCTTCCCTCCCCCACCCCCCGGGGCTACCTTGGCAGTTATCCCTCTGTTTGTGTCATGAATTAATAAAGAATGCATGAATGTGAAGCAACAATGACTTTATTGCCTCTGCAAGTGGTGATCGAAGGGGGGAAGGGAGGGTGGTTAGCTTACAGGGAAGTAGAGTGAACCAAGGGGGGCGGGGTTCATCAAGGAAAAACAAACAGAACTTTCACACCGTAGCCTGGCCAGTCATGAAACTGGTTTTCAAAGCTTCTCTGATGCCCACCGCACCCTCCTGTACTCTTCTAACTGCCCTGGTGTCTCGCTGCGCATAATCAGTGGCCAGGCGATTTGCCTAAACCTCCCATCCCGCCATAAACGTCTCCCCCTACTCTGACAGATATTGTGGAGTGCACAGCAAGCAGTAATAACAATGAGACTATTGTTTTTGCTGAGGTCTATCCAAGTCAGTTATCTGCACCAGCGTGCTTTTAAACGTCCAAATGCACATGCTACTACCATTCTGCACTTGCTTAGCCTATAGTTGAACAGCTCCTGACTACTGTCCAGGCTGCCTGTGTATGGCTTCATGAGCCATGGCATTAAGGGGTGGGCTGGGTCCCCAAGGATAACTATAGGCATTTCAACATCCCCAACAGTTATTTTCTGGTCTGGGAAGAAAGTCCCTTCCTGCAGCTTTTGAAACAGACCAGAGTTCCTGAAGATGTGAGTGTCATGTACCTTTCCCGGCCATCCCACGTTGATGTTGGTGAAACGTCCCAAGTCACAAAGTTCCATGAAAGTTTCCTTACACATGCGAAAGTTTCGCAGCCACTGGGAATCATCCCAGACCTGCAACACTATGCAGTCCCACCAGTCTGTGCTTGTTTCCCGGGCCCAGAATTGGGCATGAACCTGCCCAATTAACACCATGATGTGCACATTGCTGGGGCCTGTACTTTGTGATAAGTCTATGTCCGTGTCCTCATCACTCTCGTCCCGCGCTGCCGTCGCCTCCTTGCCTGATTTTGCTTTTGCAAGTTCTGGCTCTGCATTACCTGCAGGATAATGCGCGTGGTGTTTACAGTGCTCATAATTGCCGTGGTGATCTGAGCAGGCTCCATGTTCCCAGTGCTATGGTGTCTGTGCGAAACGATTGTCTGCCGTTGCTCTGACGGAGGGAGGGGCGACAGACGACATGGCTTACAGGGAATTAAAATCAACAAAGTGGGTGGCTTTGCATCAAGGAGAAACACAAACAACTGTTACACAGAATGGCCCCCTCAAGGAACTCAAAACCCTGGGTTTAGCAGGCCATTGATTTCACGGAGGGAGGGAGAGAGGGATGGGGGAGCAAATGAATACAAAACAAATCTGGTCTATTTCTTGTTTTGATCCACTCCATCTATCTTATACATCTTAGGCTGGCAGCAGACGGTGCAGTACGACTGCTAACCATCGTCATCTGGCTGCTCACCAGAAGACGGTGCAGGACTGAGTCTCCAGGAGACTTAAAAACTTAAAAAAGGAATGACCTGGCTGAGTCACTCCTATGTCTGCCCATACGCCCCTGACCGACCTCACCGAGGTTGGCTGAAAGAGCACCCAGAAGTATGACAACAATGGCTACCAGTCATAACGCACCATCTGCTGCCAAAAGGCAATGAGCTGCTGCTGTGTAGCCATGCAGTACCATATCAGGAGTGGGTGGGTGAGATACAGGAGGGTGGGTGTGTTGTGCAGGAGGCCACACTAGATGATCATAATGGTCCCTTCTGACCTTAAAGTCTATGAGTCTGCCAGCACCCAGGAGACATACGGTCCTGGTGAGCTGAGTGGGCTCCATGCTTGCCGTGGTATGGCGTCTTGTAACAAGGTCCTCTGCCCGCCCCTCTTCCTGGGGCCCACTGGCTGCCCCAATAAAGCATGGAGAGGCTTCTCCTTCTGCAGCACCCATGGCTTTATTTACACCATGTTATCCCACCACCAGTGATATACTATATACAGCTTGCAGGCCTTACAATCTCCTCTTCCACACAGAGTCTGCCCTCAGTCTGGACGCTGACCTTCCCCTGGCCATTCCCACTTCATCTGGCCGCCAGCCAGCCTTTATAGCCCTTGAACCCTCAGGCCCGCAGGTGCAGCCAGTTCTAAAGGCCAAGCACCAGACTTCTCCCCAGCCCCAATCTATTTCCCCTGATTGGGGCTGGCTGAGCAGGGGCTAATTAGGTGCCTTTGCACCAGCACCCTGCTACACATCTGCACAGGTAACCCAGGAAAAAAAGGTGTGAAACGATTGTCTGCCGTTGCTTTCACAGACGGAAGGAGGGAGAGGGGGGCCTGACGACATGTACCCAGAACCACCCACGACAATGTTTTTGCCCCATCAGGCATTGGGATCTCAACCCAGAGTTCCAATGGGCGGCAGAGACTGCGGGAACTGTGAGATAACTACCCACAGCGCAACGCTCTGGAAGTCAACGCTAGCCTCGGTACTGTGGACGCAGTCCGCCGACTTGATGCACTTAGAGCATTTTGTGAGGGGACACACACAATTGACTGTATAAAAACTATTTCTAAAAAAACAACTTCTATAAATTCGACCTAATTTCGTAGTGTAGACATACCCTTAGAATGAGCCTCCTGGAAACCTTACCATCTTCGCCTGCAAGGGAGAGCACACTGTTGGACATGAAAGGATTGATAAGGAAAGGAGATGCATGCTCCCTTTGCCCTCTTCCTTTTCATTTCCATTGATTTTTCCATTTATACTCTATCCATGAGCAATCTTGTCAACGCCTACAATTTCTACTTCTATGTTTAAGATAACTTCCCCGGTATTTTATTTTTTCTATCATTGCTCCGTCAAAGCCATGCAACTCCAATAGTTTCTCTGATGTCCTCTTCCGGAACATACTGCTGTCATCTAAAACTCAACATGGCGAAAACTGAATTTATCTTCTCTCCAAAATCCTTCCCTCTTCTTCTTCTTCTCCAAGGACAATTTCTTTATCCTTCCCATCACCCAGGCTCACAACTTCTGAAGTCTTCTAATTTCTCCAAAGCTTCTCCCAGTACATGCAGAGTCTCACCAAATCCTGGTTCCTGCTACTAAGATTTTACCAAATCTTTTCCTTTCAAACCTTAAAAACCTTGGGTGAGATTCTCAGCCCCAGATCAGCCTCTGCATACAATAGCAGCATGGAGGGCCCCTAAAAGCGCCATATCCAGCTGCAGGAAAAGGACTCCCTTGTATACCATGGTGCTGGAGGTATGCCAGGGAGTGGGCCACAGGACAGTGTTGTAGAAATTCTAAGCAGTAATTCTGCCCTTAGGATTTTGAGGACAAGCTACTATGTAGTGCATAGAAACATAGCATATTATTTGCAATCCTCATTCCTATTTGTACTGAGTGTGAAATAACGCTTTGCAAGTTGATCCAGCTATAGTCCAATCCTTTTCACAGTTGCTTTCAAACTTATCTATGGCAAAACAAATATACATGTGAGGTCACAAGTGTTCTAGCTCCTTATTTAGCAAAACTCCAGCATTTGATGGATCCAACAAAAGAAACCAATAACTGCTCTTTGAATTTTTATGAAGACTGCAGAAAATAGTAGAAATAATTAGAGCAAAAGTCTCTCCAGTATTCTAAAAAGGACTAGAGTAAGAGAATGTGGCCAGTTATGCAGTAGACAAATTATTGGGACAACAGAAGAAAGCACTTCCCTATTTATTCTAATACGAGGGACTTGTATTCCAAATGATCTTTGTGCCATGTTGGTTACCACTGTGCAAACCAAGCTGAAAATGTTCTGGGGGTAAACTGTGGAAGTTTTTGTGATTAATAGGTTCAGAAAATGTTCCCAATTTGCATAAGAACATCATGAATTACAGAAAACATTTGAATTTCTGCATCATGAATATAAAAAACTCCTTACATCAGAGGATGACAAAGGGTCTCTTCTAATTATGGCCAGCCTACTAGTAGAATGTTGACCTGTAGTTAAATATATTAAAAAAGTCACTTTCCCAGTAAAAAAGGAAGCCTGAATCCATATAATATAGTGGAAACTTGTTTCAGCTTGCGGCATGGGCAGAAATTGGGGCAGTATGTAGAGGCGCTGCTCCCCCAAAATATGCCAATTTTTTCCAGTAGTTTAAAATTCAGATTAAAAGAACATTTTCTATGAAATTTGTAATGTGAGGTAAAGTCCTGCAGCGGGATTGGGATCCCATAGGTCCCACAGGACTGCTGCCATAATAGCAGTAGCAGGATAAAAATTCAAGAAACAATGTGGGACCAGGTTGGAGTGGCAGTGGGTATTGCAAGACAAGAGCAGGATTAAAAATTTTTTCCTCAAAACAACATGAGTGCCCTGGCCTGCTGCCGTTGCTCTCCAGCCACTCAGCTCTGAAGGCAGTGCTGCCGCCAGCAGCAGGGCAGACGTAAGGGTGGCAATGGGGGCTCTCTCTGCCTGTGCCTGGGGATGGCAGGATGGGGGGGGGCTTCCTGTCCCCTTTGTATGATGATGCAGGGGCTCTCCAGCCACTTGCATGGAGGGTTAGAGGTTTCTAACCCCTTTTTTGGGGTAAAGAGAGATGCAGGGGCTTCTCATCCCCTTGGAAGAGTGCATGATGACTCCAATCCCTCTGCATGGGTGAGCTGGGAGTGTTGGGTGGGGAGTTCTTATCTCATTGCACAGGGGTGCAGAAAGTAGGGGGATGCTGGTGGGGAGACATCTGCTGAGAGCAGCATGTCGAGCCACTGCTGGGACAATAAGACCCCTCTCCCCCCAAAAAATATAAAAGTCAAACTATACCTATGTTCAGAGGTAGAACGTTATGGCAATTTGTCATTACACATCAGACATATTTCACAAATCTATAGCCAAGTTGAAAAATAACATCAGAGCACCAGAAATCCAGAATGCTCATCTTCAGGAAATCAGAAGATTCATTAACAAGATTTTGATCAGGGCTGATAGAATGGAAAGCTCTCCAGCAGACACAGAAAAAAGAATGGCCAAAGACTTCTCTAGCTTCTATTCTTCAGCACTAACCTATCTTAGAACATAATTCGAGTATGGTACAGCTTCTCTAAATCAGTTAGACCTAATCCCAATGAATCAGGCACCCAACTCCGTTAAGTTCCTTTGAAAACTTCTCTCTGAACAAACAAATCATTAAGCTATACAGTTCTGGGTTAGGGCTCTTGCTTGTTAACAATTTAAGATTACAAATCCATTACTATCAGTTTACACTATAAAAGAAGAGTTAGCAAAATGTTTACGTTTATTCAAATAGACAACAGAAAATGCTGATCAAATAAGATACACTTTGCTGACAAGTCAACATAGCAAAATAGTGGTCTACAGAAAGCGTGAAGCAGTATTTCTAAAATTAACTTCTAGTTGATTATAATTGTACAATTTACATATTATATCAATGTAACACCCCTTTCTTCTTTCTTCCTGTTTCTCCTTTTTACAGTTCCTATACTACTATACAGTGAAGTCTGAAATACAGCAGAGTCAGATCTCCCTACAGCAGAGCTCTGGAAAAGTTCACCACTTTCTTAGTGAATTTGTGTGGCATCTAAAAAGTGCTTGCTTGCTTTGAACTCCTCCCTCTGGATTATTCATCCCCCCAGAGGGCTCCTGGCACATCAAGATCATGACACTCAAAACCCACTGTTACTGAAAGTTGTATTCTTTTAATGTTTTAAACATTGGACTTCTCCAAACTGCTTATTTCAGTTTTCCTCTTAAAATACGCCCTATTCTCCTGTAGTTATCATTGTTGCTAACACTCCTGTAACAACCAGCAGTTTCACTAATATATGAAAATTATACAGTTTGGGTTCAATATTGTAGGTGTGCAGATGAGGGTTGAGAGAGAACAGTGAGCAATAGGGCTGCTGGTTACTCACTATTCAGTAATGTTAAGCAAGAGTGTGGTGCCCACGAGGCATTGAGCAACTGGCTGTGGGAAATAACATTTCACGGAAGCAAACACTAAGACCACTGCCTGTCTCGCTGATCAATATTGTCTCATTGTTTCCTCATACTGCCCCATCTATTGTCTGTATCCATCTGTTGTGTTGTCTTATTCTTAGACGTAAGATGCCTGGGGGCAGGAACTGTCTCTTTTTATTCTGTTTGTACAGCACCTAGCATAACGTGGTCCTAGTCCATGACTGGAGCTCCTAGGTGCTACAACAATACAAATAATAAATAATAATGTTTCTGTAGCTGACTCAGGACTCCTGCACTCATTGTTTCCTGAAGTCAATGCTTAGAATAATTCAGGTGAAGCAGGACTCAAAGTCAGGAGCAGGATATCCTGAAATAATGAAAAAGGGCTGCTAAATACATCACAGGGACGTACAGGACTGTGCTGGAAGCACCGGGCTCTGTTTTCGGTGCTCCCATATGCCCATTCTCCCACTTCCGGTTCACTGGTGTTCATTCTGATGCAGCTCCAAAAGTTTATTTGGTTTCCTAAGCAATCATGCACATTCCTTCTCACTATTCAGAAGGGTCTCTGTACAGGTGTTGAGCAAAATCTAAGCACTCAACATTGGTGAGCTTTTACCTGTGCTCAACAGAGTGCAGAACTTGACCCTATAGGAGCAGTACCATTGTTGCATAGATTTAGTCTATTTAGCCTGTTTAGTCCTAGATTGACATAATGGATTGGCCAGACCTAAAACTTGAAATCAAATAGCTCCTTCTGCTGCATTAGCCACAAACTCTTAATTTCCTCTTTATTTAACTCAATTTAAAATCACGTATGAAAATCTGCTTTGTCTACCTAGTATTACTTTATTATAACACATTTTTAAGGTAAAGCAGTCTACTAGCTAGTACTTTTCATCTAGTTATGCATATGAGCTGGTTGTCAACAACCTGTATGTTTAGTCATTTAAAAAATATTTTTCCAAATGTCAGTTTTAGTTCAGACTTTGATTACAGTTGTCATCATGGGAAAATATGATAATCACTAGATACATTGTATTTGGTCAAGAGAACTGTTTTTCCTCAAACATTTCCCATGCCATTAGTAAGGGGATGCCAAGTTTCAGCACTACAGACTATCAGATGAAGATTGTGGTAGTGGGAGGAGTGTATTAATGTTTCATAATAAGGTTCTATTTCAACTTCATCAAGCTGAAACTGGACTTGAGTTTATCCATTGATAAACATTTTTAATCATTGAAATAAAGTATTAGTTCATTTTCCCCTAACCCTCTTCCTCGTCACAGCAAAAAAATAAAATTAAAAAAATCACTCATTTTCAAGAAGTGGGGGAAAATGTTTTTCCCTACTTTGTTTTTGTTTTTTGGTATAAGCATTTTTTGTACAATGAATCAGTCCCAAATGCCTTACATTACAAAACAAATGTTTGCACACAATCCTTAAAATGGCTTGTCCTCTAATATTTTCTTAATGTCCATGGGCCAGATTTGGTGTTGCTCCATGTTTCTTCTTACTGCACAACCGGAGAAAGTATTTAAGCCATTTTTCAAGCACCAATACTCCAACGTTGGCTAGAGACCTGCCTGCCTCTGGCACCACTTACATCAGCCTTAGGTTTCCTTTAAATTGTGTAAGATTATAACAGCCCCCAAAGGCTATTGGCTTGAAGCAGCCTGGGAAACCCCTTTACAACTGGGGAATTCCTTGGGGGCTTTTTCTGTCCTTTTACAGTAACTTTACACTGCTGGAATAGTGCAGTGAGGCTAGAGTACAATGAAGACCCTGGCCTCAGGTATTTAGATTAAAAAAAGCTACCAAGCATAAATGCCAGCTAGTTGTCTCTAAACTGTCTCTAAAATATATCTTAGTGGCATATTGAAACTTTTAAATTGCATACAACACAAACCTTTGTATCTATTGCATTCATTTCAAGTTTTAGTTATCAGTGCCATAAGAAAAAACACATTACCGCATAATAAACCTTGTTATCCAAAGTATTTAATATTCATAATGTTTTTAATAAGTAGCAAAGTCTCATTAAAGTGAATGCAATGCTTGCACCATTGATTTCTATTAACCTTTGCTTAGCAAGAACAATGCATAGTAATACTGCATACAAAGATACTGAACTAGTATGTGGTTGCTGTTGCATTTAGTGTGATAAAAGCATTGTTCTGGGCAGCAGTGTCACTGCACATAATTTTGACTATACAATATCCCATTACAATGAAGAGCATATTTAACCATTTGTGTCAGATAAAGTTGGAATATTGCACAGTTCTGCATATTATGTTGTAAGAATATTATGAATTCTGGTGCATCACATGTGATAAGATGATTGTTGCAGGATTTCATTAAAATACTAGCACAGTCTAATAGCAAATTCTAAGATTTCTTAAAGTATCATTTACATAAATAGCATGCTATATTTGCAATAATCCTTTGTTTTACAAAAAATACCGTTTCAAACCTGGGTGGCTAAAGTTCAAATTTAGGTGGCTAAAGTTCATATTTAGGCAACTAAATTGAAGGCTTGATATTAAAAGGTGATGACCACCTGCTGCTTCTGCTGATATCAACAGGAGCTGTAGATATTTAGCACCTTTGAAAAAAGGGGTCCAATTTTATTTAAGTACAAGGGTGCAGTTATCAAACTTTAGGCACCCAGGTTTGAAAATTCTGGTGTTATGAGACAGTAGTATCACCACAGTGTAATATTGCTAATATTTCCGATACATCTTTGCGCTGCTCATGCATTAAACAAATATTTTTAAACTATTTTTATGGGTATCAATGGAAAGCATGAACTTCTGCACTGTATGCAAACTGCATGAAATGATTAACATGAAATTTACACCAATCAGCATAAGGTGAAGGTGCATGAAATTAACTCGATGAGTTAATTTTGTGTTTTACAGTACACCATTTAAAAAACGGCATTAAAATATATACATCAAAATGTTTGATGTAAATGCACATGAAAACCCTGAGTTAAGATCTATCTGGTTTTTTACCTCATCCAACTGTTACAGTAACCCATGTAATAATATATTTGAGACAGCTCAGATATAATGGCTTTTAATACAGTACCAAATAGTAAAGATAAAAATCTGTGTATGAAACTGGGAATGGGGAAAGAGAACTACTTTCTGGGTGCCACAGAGCTCTATGTGACATCAAGCCTTATTAAAATTTTAACTCATGATATAATAGGGGAAAACATGTTAATGAAGTTCCTAGATGTTACCAGTTTAAGAAGTGACATGAACACAAGTCAAAACAAACAAACAAACAAACAACTGGCATCAGTAGAGGTTAGAAAATGTATATATATATTTGTTAAAGATAATCCAAACACACAGTTTTAAGGAGACACACAGGAAGAAATAACAAAATGCATATTATATAGTGTATAAAAATCTGAAACCATTTATCAGGGAAGGTGTTTTCTACTATGAAAGTTGCAAATGGGACTATTTATGATACTTAGGACTTTTTTTCCCAATAATGTTTTCAGAATTGACAATCATGTTTGAAATGGAATATGACAACAACCCCCCACGCCTGCCAAAAATAAAACAAAACAAAACAAATCTATCAATCAACCAACCAAAGGGAAAGGAAAACCAGCTCTGGTGAGACAATTCCTGATAGACACTGTTCTGTTCTGGGAACCTCAACAGCAGAAAGATGAAGACAAACTGGAGGAAGTTCAAGAGCAAGAGCAATACAAGAAATTGGAGCTGGAGGGATTGACTCATAAGGAAATATTAAACAGGCTAATTGTGCAGCATATAGCTTAAGTAAGTGATATCCTAGAGGTACAGGATAACCATCTAACATAAATATTTGAGGAGTGTAAGCACTAAGGATGAAGAGCAACTAGTGTGGTACAAGGGAGTATCATTAAGTGTAATGGGTATAAAACAGAGAGAAATTTAGGCAGAATATTTTAACGAGTGGAGGAAACTTCCTTGCAGTGAGAGCTAATTGATACTGAAAACCATGTTGATTTTAGGTTTCATTACAAACTTGAGACTCATTTGAAAAAGATTTACTGAGGCTTATGAACCTCAAGCAAGTTTAGGCCCAGCCTCTGATAACCCTAGACCAATTTCAAGTTTTGAGAAAATTGAAGTTGCACAAGATGTACTGAGTTTCATTTTCTTTTAAAAAGTCAGTGTGAAGTTCCTGATATAAACTCTGCAAATAAAAAATGAAAGTATTTGCATGAACTCTAATAGCGTGAAGATGCAAAGTTTCATGTAGTGCTTTTGGACTACTCTTTTATTGTGGTGCCCACAGGAGTGATAAATGCTATGTGGCCATTTGTATGCCAACAATGCCCAAAGCATCACAAAAAAGTGGCTTGGGTTCTTTTCTAGGCCTAACAAAGGAAAGTTCACAGCTCAAACAGCCAATACCTTTAGCAATTATCATGACTATAGCACTGGTCCAGCTCTTTTTGTTCCTTTGGTTAAGGACCATGACTGAAGAGTCATCTTGAGAGCAAGGAGATGCTGAAGCATACCTGGCTGAGTCTCTGATATCAGGACATGTGTCTGACTGTATCAGTGTGGCACCCACCTCTTGTGGTTGTCTGTAGTCTAGGTGTGTCTGCAGTCTTTAAACAGTCCCGGCCCTGGCATTGAGCCATAACCCCAGGCTTTCTTCCTGAAAGTAATAGTTTTGCCCTCTTGGTTTGTTCTGGCCAAGATTTCCAGGTGGGCCTCTTAACAGTTCAGATCCCCTTTGGGAGTTTATCACTGTCCGATTGTAGGCCACTTCCCCAGTGGGCCTGGGGTGGGGTGGGAGGGAGGGACCTGGGCCCATCCACTACTCTGCGTCGCAGTCCAAGGACCCTAAGAACAGCAGCCACACACCACCGTGTTCCTTTAATGAAACTGCTTTCAGTTCCTGGGGCCACATCTGTGCGGTCCCAGCACCTTTACCAATGCTTCACCTTTATCTCAGGGCTCTTCTATGTTTAGGCCCAGCACCCAGCCTGGAGTGCTTTCTTGCTCCCCCATTCCCTGCCAGCACTGATCTGTCTGTGGTGCTGCAGTTGCCTTTGGCCAGCCAGGAGCACCAGCTATACTCCTCTGGCTCCAGCAAGGAACTGCCCGGTCTGCACTGCAGCTCCTTTTTATATAACCCTCCTGGGCCCTAGCTAGCCACCCCCAGCAGCCACTCTAGGCAGCTTGGAGGACTTAGCTCCACTGCTCCTGTCCTGTGATTGGTGTGGCAGGACCCTAGGTCTCCAGTAGGGAGCCTCTGGGCCTACTCCACCCCATCACACTACCCCTTTCCCTAATCTACAGTCTTCTAATCCATTGTTTAGCTTTACATAGGATGAAGTGTTTAAACCACCCACATCCTATCAGGCCTTGATGTGTTATCATGGGAGGAAAGTAAGAGCCAAAGGACCATTAAGGGTGGTTTCAGATCCAATCTCTGAGTAACAAGATGAAAGCACCCATCCATCTGCCTCCTCTAATTCAGTCTATGAACACCTAATTGATTATAAGATGTAGCTATAGCTTTCAAATTCATATGTAACTTTAATAAGAGATACCAAGATACTACAGTGAAGGATACCACTGTAAGACTGTAAATAGATAGCCAGGAAAACTGTAAGAGTTATTGTGTACTAAGGAGTATTTTGTTGCACGGTCTCTATTAACAGAGCTGGTTGGACATTTCTGATTAAAATGGAAACAGACGATTTTCAAAGTTTTGTTCCCTTCATTTTCCCAGCCAGCACTATCAACACAATAGGTAATATTTTTTCCTGGTGGCATGGACTTTCTAAGGTATTTTTGTCTTGGCCCCAGAATCCAAGTTTAGGACTGGGGTCCAAAGTCAAAGGAGCAAGGTGGACAAACAGTGTTATTGTGACAGCAGTAAGTGGTACCTTAGCCCTCCATCAGTGTGAGATGCTGAATCCAACAACCTAAACTTTCAGAGAGTGATAGTTGGGACTATTGGTAGTGCTGAAAACCTCCAATGTTTAGCAATATACAATCAAACAACTTGGTGTTTGAGATAGCGTCAGGTATGCAGGCCATATACTATTGTAACATCTTAATTTGCATTACCAGATTCAAGTGATGTTTTCTTTAGAGCCCATTGAACAGTGGCATCATCATCATTTGATGTCTGATGGTATATTATTCACATAAAGACATAGGTTTCTGTAGAAAGAAAAAGTATGAATAGCCCCTTTAAATATATTTAGAAAACTTGAATGTTTACTAGTTATAAATGAACTTTGGGGGTCGGAGGAATGCTTTGCATTTGCAAAGGGAACATTAAAATATGTCTTAAAAACAAATATTCTATTATAGTAGGTCTAATATGTAATTGATTCTTGCAATATCTGTGCCTCCATGATCTGGTAACAATGATAAGTAGTCACATAATATCGAGATGGGAAATGTGACACAAAATACAGAGCTTTTTATATCAGGACATCAAAGGTAATTCTTTAAGCAGATTGACACCAATGTAGAAGAAAATAAAAGATGAGAGATTCATGTAAATAAATAAAGAATACTGCATAGAGGTAGAAAACAAGGAGATATGATGTGACGAGAAAGAGAAAGACCCTTTTGTACTGTGGAGAAATGAAAGAGGGAGAGCAGGACAGTGATCCAGTTTACCGTCTTGATTGTCTCAGAATGGATATTATACTCCAACATCAGGGCATGGCCTCTATATACTGTAACCCTATTAGCATATATCATTTGTTATAATGGTGCACTGATAAAAGAAAAATACCTTATATAGAGTGAGTGGCAATTCTATTCTACACAACTGGTGGCATCTCGGTTCCTCCTGTTCTTGCCTGTGGCACACAACAATTTAGTTTCCTGAGGACTAAAAAGTTTTGGTCTAATTAAAGTTGCTGAGCTTAATCTAAGCTGAGACTAAATACATGAATGGCCTCTCTGGCCTTAAGCTCTATGAAATCTATTCTAATTCAGGTTCTTCTACCATGTCCATCACTGTGGTATCCAAGTTCCATTCAGAGTAAAAAACAAAAACAACCATACAAGATGACGCTCTCACAACTGAAGCCAAGTTACCTCTCCATTCCCCTTCAACTATAGAAGTTATGTATTTTAGATCTATATATAAATGTTAATTAATAAGGAGTATTCATATCAAGTCACAAAATAATGGCAAGAACATGGAGATACAGTGCATGTAGAACTATTATACAGTTTAATACCTGTGGACACTGAATGCCAGTGGAAGTAACACAGAATTTTTCCAAAGATCCAGAGACAAGTAAAGTGTCATTTGTGGGCTGAGGGATGTGGCTAAAAAAGCTGCAATACTCACTTCATTACAAAGCTTGTACTCCAGATGTGAGATTGTATTTTCAGTTAGTTTTTAACATTGAATTGATATGCTATTACAGTGGCTTTCATAGTCCACCCTATCATAAACTTGTTATACAGATAGACCGGGCCAGCTCTACCATTTTTGCCGCCTCAAGCAAAAAACAAAAAACAAACAAACAAAAAAAGCCTCTTGGACTGTGCCTCCCCAAGAATGGACGGAATGCTGCCCAAGGCACGTGCTTCCACCACTGGTGCCTGGAGCTGCAGATAGAGCTGAAAAGAAATGAAAATGGTAATTGGGCAAAATGTGTAAGACCTGTTAGTTCAAACGTTTTTTACATAACATTTAGAAATGTAGTAACATCTCTGAAATGTTATTACTGCTTAAGTCAAATAAGATTTTTGGGTGTGTGTTTTTTTAATAATTCTCAGAGCTTGTGATGTAGTGTTTTTTGTTGTTGTTAATGAGAGCATTTTCATTCATCATGTATAGTCTCTATCTGGTGCGTATGTAGTTGTAGTTACTGCAGTGCCAAAGACTGCAGAATCCCTTTGTGTTGTGTGGGTGCTTCATGATTTTGAATATTGAGAAGGTTTTTCCATTAACTCATATGTCTCCTGGTCTGGATGGTGTGGGTGCTTCAGTCTTTACTTTTTTGTTTCTTTGTAGGCAGCAGGAGTCCAGAATTAGTCCGTGAAGATATCAGGGCTGCCAGGGTTTCATGTTTCTGAAGAGAGTTGTTTTTCTGGGGGAGGAGAGGAGGGATCTTGAATATTTATTACCTTGGGGAAGTATTGTTTATTTATGAAATTTCAAGACTCCTCCCTTCCCCACTGACATTTTATCATCTCTGGTTGGGAGAAGATAGAACATGTTATTATCAGCCCTTCTGTCATGCCACTGTATCGGTCATGTGAAAGCAAAAAAACCAGCAGAAATGCTAAGTTTTTGTTTCATGGGTGCAGGAAGCAGAGGGCCACACAGAAGGACACTGCATGCCCCCGTATCATGCAAGGGGGCCCAAAAAGCCAGCATGGGATAGGGACACAGGAGACAGAAGAATAGTGTAGTGTGAGCTGAGACTATAATGTGAACAGACACGCAGGAGTTTAGCAGCAAACTAAAAAAAATATCTCCTATCCAATCCTCCCTCCTTCTGTTAAGAGCCTCCTTCATAATCTCTTGGTCTTCTCTGGGAACTCAAGGACCAAGAACTCCGAGTTCTAACTTGGCTCCACAAATAATCTGCCCATTTCTCCCACACGTATCCAGAAGTAGCAGTTATGTACCAGGTGTGTATGAGCTACTATAGCTTGAGGCCACCCCACTCAGGCTGTGTTCTCAGCACCTGGAAAACACAATTGTGTATATCCCAACTGCAGCTTCCTTTACCAGTGAAGAGATGAGCAGAAGATATATGAAGTCCAGTAGGGGGCCTTCTTCTGCAGTCTTAATTTTATGTGGAAAGTACGTGGATCTACAGTGAAACAAAACTATAGAAAACCGTGAGATAGACAGATAAATAGATTCATATGGGGCAAAGTGCTGCATATTAACAACTAAAAGATTTAGTTGTGTTAAATGCAAGAAAATGGAATATTACTATTATTTTTATTAATAATAGATAAAATGAATCTCCCGAAAGGAAACAGGAGAACTTCAAATTTGTGTAATCTGTCTATTTTTATTGAAAATTACATGCAGCTTATGTTTTGTAGTTCTGTTTATGTGGGATGATAGATGTTGCTGCACATCATAAAACTATGGTGGCGGTTTAATGTGGGAGTTTTTTTTTTTTTTTTTTTTTTAGTTACTGCCTCTTCTCATTAGTTTAGAACATTATCTTTTTTCAGTGGAGTGTAATGGCATTGATTTCTTTTCATCTGACCAATTTCAAATTTACATTTATAAGGGAATATTTCTATAGTGTGTGCAGTAGAAACAAATTGGATAAGGATAATCTTGTGTGTGAATCAAAATGTGTACAATTGAGGAAATATTCTACAATTGATCATTTGTCTTAGCTAGTTTTTACACTAATTAAATGAACATTAAAAGGTATGCTTTCCAATTAAAATCTTTTTTTAGAAGAAGTGTACTTTATCATGTAAACTTGTAGGAATTTTCTATACTTTCTGACTTGGAGATATAAAGGTTCTTTTTTTTTTTTTTTAAAAGAACACATTTTACATATTGATTGAACTACACACAAACTATATTACCAATTAATGTAGTGTGTTAGGTAACAGTGCATATGCACAGAGCAGCAAAAAGGTGTAAGAGCATTCGCACCTCTTAATTAGTGCCATTATAAGTGCTCTTTTGGTTCCAGAGGAGGAAGGGCTGTGCCTCACTAATGAACAATACTTGCAGGTAAAAGGGAAACTAATGCCCAATTTGCCTTATCTATTTTTTTTCTTTATTTCCCACTCTAGTTACCACCAGTAATATTAACAACTGGAGTCATATTGTAGACAAACCACTAATGTGTTAATCACTATGACTTTCTAGACAACGCTGCATTTAAAATACTTTGTTTACATAAGATGATCCACCGTTGCTACTGCCTGTGCAGCTGATCGGGTGGTAGCACCAGTGGGAAATTTGTGTGTGTGGGGGGGAAATAAAAAATTAGCCTTGTGTAGGCAAAACCCTACTGTGTTCCCTGATCATTCTCACAGTTCAGCATTTTATATCCCACGAAACAGATTTGGCAAGAGTCAAGAGAAACCCAAAGTGCTCTCAATTCTTTTGTCTCCAGAGCTCTCCCTTGTGAATAACACAAAATGTCCTTTACAACATCTGCTTGTAGCACTGGTAGAAATTGTGGCAGTTTATGGATTCAGATTCCAAAACTATGCAGGTGACCTTTAATGGAAATTGGCTTGAGAGTGTGCCATGACATCATCACTGTGTACACATTTAAAAATAAGGTATCATTTTAACACGCTATTGAAGACAAATATTAACAGCATAAATTTGAAATTCTATGTCTAACAGCATTACAATGGAATTTAATCTAGAAAATTTAAGGAAATTCAAGGATAAGCCCTCTGGATTCATTAACTCATCTGCTGAGGTACTGGACTGAGTATCACACGTAAGTATGGTGTTTCTATGGTGCCACTCATTGCGATATCTAAGGGGCTATTATTGAACTTTCTTATATATGTGCTACAAATCTGTATTTTTCCACTGGTGCACAAACACAAACTGCTGTAATTCTGTGTGGTAAGTATGTCACATATTTGGATGCCCAGTGCCATTTTATGGTGGGAAGCTTAAACACTGCTTTTCAGAGGTTTGTAAGTGTAGCTGTGCTACCAGGTACCACTATAAAAATTCATGCTTATGCTAGGCTGTGCTCTTGGCACTCTCAGGAGTGTCAGTGGGTATATGAAGAAGGGCTATGCTGCAGATGGACTTGGCCAAAATTCCTTCTGGGGTCTCTTGGGTAGTGAATGTTAGAATTACAGCTGCACCATCCTTGGAGAGTTCTGCATGCTCCCCCCTATCCTGTGTCTCTGTGCTGGGCCAGCTTTGTTAATTGGATGGGCTGAAGGGGAGAGGGAAGACACAGCCACACGTGCCCCCTGTGCCCTTTCAGCAGGTCCATGGAATGGTAGAAGAGAGGAGGGCCCAAACTCTCCAGATATATTGTGCCTGGTCCCTGAATATAGGTGCAGAAGAGGGAGAAAAACGTCTTTGCATTCTTCCCTATTGTGCACCCATGTAAGGGCTGGGCACAGTCTGGTCCTTTAACACAAATTGTATTCTAAATACATGGCTAGGGGAAAAAAGGAAAGGCTTTTTATAATTGATAGTGATCAGGTTTATCTTCTTGGAATTTTAAAAATTATTTCCTAAGAAAAAATTCTGTTCTTTGGAATATATGCCTGAAAAGATTAAATCTAGTTTTAATAATATTTTTTTCCCAAGTCTACCTAGATAAGGATTTAAGGAAGCTATATGCAACCACCAAGTTAGGCCACTGTCTGCGTGGGCCTTTAACACATAACAGAAGAATTCACAGGAACGCATTAAACTTCATGATAGCACTGAGATCTAGTGGTCTCTGCTGCTTCTCCATTAACAAAATACATCATTTTATTGATCATATAATCTGGGCTCTGGAAAAGCTTCTCTATGTATACATGAAAAACTTCACTCAACCACCTTGTTTCACCTGCCATGAAACACTTTTACTTTAGACTGTCCATAATTTCATATTAAATAGCATATACTCTAGTAAATCCATACTCTGAATGTAAGGTCTTTTCATAATGCATCCAAGAAGGTAGAGAGGCACTAAATAGTAAAATGAATTAACCTTTATGGGCCTAAAGGTCTTCACAGGACAAAAATACCCTGTGTAATGAATAGACTTGAAACATAGCCATAGAGGGGGAGCATAACTTAGGATATAAGATTCAGCTATATTTCATTTGAGAGGAAGGGTTAATAACTTTCCTCATATCTATCCATGAAGTACACCAAAGAACTCCTCACTGCATGAGATGTGGAGACATTTCACTTGATGTTGCTCAAATGCAACTTTTAAATTGCTCTTCAGAGGAATCTCTAGGCAGACATGCCGACCTTCTACAGGGAGATCAAAGAGATGTGGAGTCATATTGGTCAGGCCCTTTCATCTGGACTGACAAAACAAGTGCCAGTATACCTGTTGCTCCTAAGGGGGTGAGACGTTAAAAGAATTATATATTAACTACCACAACAGCTATGCCACATGCAAAAATGTGAATTAAAGATAGTTAACCAAAGCTCATGTGGGTACATTGTGATTATAAAGAGCCACAGAAGAAGCTGAGTAAACACATGACATACTTCAACCAAAGATGTCTTAACTTAAGTCTATTTCTTTAATGAGAATTTGAGATGGCTCCATATTTTTATAAAATACAGTTTGGTTTGCTCTACAACTCATTTAATATTGTATTTATACCTTTAAGAAATTAACTTTTGATAAAAAAAAACTGTGGGTTGAATTCTTTGTCTTTAACCTTGTGTAGTTATTTACATCAGTGCAAAGTGGGTGTAAAATGCTTTGATCTGGTTTATTTCCCCTGACCTCACCCTCCCACAACCACCTATGCACAGGCTTATAGGACTACACAACAAAGTACAAGGCAATGGAGAATTGTGCCCTGTGACTGAAGTGAGCACTCCTGGAAATAAAGGCATTAACCAGCACCCAGATTTAATTCAGTTAGCTGCTGTTCACATTTCCCCACACATCTCTACCAACACATAGTGATCCTGACCTGTATCCCTTCCCCTTGCTGTTCCAAGCGTCAAACCTCTCCAAAGCAGACTGCCAGTTGTACCAAACTGCTGCAGTTTTGAAATATGGACGAATATTCAGTGAGGGTGAGATCATCAATCTAATTCTGCTTGTGATCTAAACCATTCTTAGAATTTGTTGTAAACCTGACCCTCACGCCAAGCCTTCAAATCCATTTTGTAATGCATTTTCCTTAATAAAGTTGCTGTGAAAGATTTCATTGTACATCTCTAAAGTTTCCACTGGCTTAACAAATTTCTGATTCTGTTGATTTTATCTGGTTCCATTTTATCTATCTGGAATCTCTCAAACTGACAATGTTTTTTAAAAATAGAGGAAACTAAAATTTGATCAATTTATATATTTTCATACACAAATGGTGAAAAAAACCCAAAAGACCAAAAACCTTTTTTTAGTTCTTTTTACCAAGTTGGCTCCACAATATGTCTGCATGAGCAGCAGTTAGGCTACCTTTAGTGATCCTTTTGCATGTTGCTAAAGGCTCCCTCCTGCTCTCTATAAATGCAATGTGAGTTTTGTCACTAACAGAAGGTTCAAGCCCTAAACCAATATTGACCAACACTGTCTCACTCCTGAAACTATTTCATTTAATAATGTATAACTGGAAATAATTCCACTGTTTATCCTAGGTTCAGTCAGTAAGATGGGGTGTATCTGTTTTGTTAATTTTTGCAAGAGGAGGAAGTGAATTATGTTTTATAATTTTATATTTGTTTTACAGAACATGCTAATAGACTAACAAAACATTGTTAAATGAAAATTATAACTTGTTTAATTATGCAAAACCCAAATCAATGTTATTGATATGAAACACACACAATGATTATGGACATTTTTTAAAAGCACAATTTGGAGTATTTTAAGAACATATGTGTGCTGGCTTGGCTGTTGTTACAGCTAAGTGTGTTACACTGGCAACTGGGAGATTCAGCCCATGTTCTAGATTGCTGGAGGCTGCTACAGCATGTAGGTGATAGCCTTCATTCTCCCTCTAGAGAGACGTGAGTGTATGTCAATCAAACCATATTTCCTGTCAGAAAAGCCATTTAGTAGCAGTATGAAAGGTCACATCAGAGATATCCTTCTATCCCAACCAAAGCTGGCCTGTAGGGCTTTACAATTTGGGAACAATTTAAGAGTATACAGAAATATTCCCATTAAGATTTGTCAAAATAGGATGGCAAAAAATAAGACTAAGGAAAGGCTCTATACAAATAGTTTATCTGCACAGTGCAATAGTGCATCCAAAATAGAAAAAAAAAATACATGCTCTATTTGCTGCATTTTAAAAAGTAAGCTCAAGCCTAAATTAAAACTTCAGTCATTAAGACTACCAAACTTACAGCCTAACTGGTACCAATACAAAAAACAAAAGAAATCAGATGTTGACAAAAACACTGTTATAATAAAACCACATGCAGTTAATAACTTTGAAAACTAATGCTAACTCCTAGCACAATAGAAAAGTCTTCATAAACACAATAAAGCAGTAATATAATTTACTTTTAGCTCCTTTTCAAAACATTACTCTCGGCCCACAATCACATTCAGATTACAAAATTCTTTTTGTAGTTTTCCTCTGGCTGTGGGAATAAAATAAACCACTTAGATGACAGTAAAGTGTCTGTAAAATATATAACAGCAATAACTCCTGGTGGAAATGTGGCAGATATTTATACAAGAGCTAAAGTATGAAGCATTGTAAAAAAGGCTAACATGAAGGGTGTTTATTTTTAGAGGCCTCTTCCGGATGAAATCATATGGTTGTGAGGAAGTCTTTTGTAAGAACCTTTGTTTCACAGGTTTATTCTTATATTCAGTGTGAGGTGTCAAGTTCTAAGTGCTAGGTGAAGACTTTTTAACAGCCCCACGCCATAAGCGTAAAAGGTCACTTTTACGATTTCTTTTGAGAGGTTATATATTCCTAATTGTGAAAATTGCTTTAGTTAATTATTTATTTTTTGGGTAAAATTTGGATTGATTTTTTTCTTCTTCTTTTCTAGAGTGGCTCAAGAAATCTTAGTAGAGGCTTTTACCTTGCCCAATTTCAGCCAGGGTATTTGCCCAGGGGCTCTTACAACATTACATTAAGGAACTTACACATTTCGTTCTAGTCCAAAATTGGGAGAACCAATTATTTGTTACCATTTGTATGCAATTTAACTCTCCATTTCCTGCCTATATGCTTAACCGATCGGGCAAAACAGTTGTGTAAAAGAAGGCTGCAAATGTTTTTCAAGAGTTTAACGGCAATAGCTAGCTGCTCGTAGGTAGCATGTGAGGAAGATATAGCATATTTTCACCATTCTGGGGGATCAGAAAACTTCAACTGAAGACAATAATTTAGCTGGATCAAGATTAATTTAATTCCAGATCTCACAATACAGTGCACTATTTGCTAGCTGGAAAGTATTCACTTAAATTGCTTATGTATGTTTTTAAAGGAAAATGTTTGTAGAATAAACTAATTGTTAATTCTGTGTTCTGTCTTAATAAAGTAACTGAACTTTGGTAACAAATTGTTTCATTTTCCACTATATAAAGTTGATCAAGTAATTAAATGCTTCAGTAAAAGAGATTATACTAACTGAAAATATCCTTTGGGGAGAGAAAGGTATGTGTGTTTGGGGGAATGTGTGTGTGGGGTGTGTGTGTGGGGGGAGGGTTAAATTGAAAGGGAACTAAAGAATGTACTTTCTAACTCCAAACCTTTATGTCTCCAAATCCTACAAAGGATAAAAGGATTAAAGTTTCCAATATGGCAGTGAAAGCTTTGCAATAGTGATACCATGGTTAAAGTTGAGAACAGACTTCCATTGACAACTCCTTATTTTCAGCCATTTATGACTTTCCTTCTGGACTAATATTTTCAACACTCAGTTTCAAGTTTTGTGCAGTGTTCCTCTCTTTTCTGATGACAGGGTGGCAGGAGAAAGAGCATTATTTAAAAATTAATTCAGCCATTTTTTAGTTACAGTATGAGAGTGTGTGGAATAGCACTCTTTCTTAAATTAATTGTTTGTTATGCTTGGATAACTTAAAAATGTCAACTTCAAACCTGGCAAGAAAGAGGCCTATTATCTTTCACTTAAGTGAGAGATTTAGTTTAGAAATAAAGTTAAAGCCCTCTGAAAATGGCACACAGGCGATATGGGTGCATTTATTTCCACTAACTATAGAATTAATCACCTGGCCACAGTGGTGTGCGTATTTATGTGTGTGTGTTTATATGCTCACTGTCATAGTCAGCAGTCTGTATGGAGGAAACATAAGGACTCAGACAACAAGAATGGTGATGCCATGCAACTATTAGTTGAATTTAGTCCCTGCCTTCTTTTTTATGTTTAAGCAGGAAGAGGGAAGGGATGGAGAAGCAAAGGTAGCTTGGAATTCTATAGAAATCAAAATTTTGCTTTGGATATATCAGGTAGAAAGAACTCGCAAGAGTGGTTATTTCTTATGCTCCAGTGCAAAACATTTTTTTAGACTAGTGACGTACATGAGAGGAATTCCACCTTTTGTAGAAAGAAATTGATATTGCTTACTTTAAAAAGTGAGGCTAGAATGATAGATTTGACTCATGTAATTTTCAGTTGCACCAATAGCATGTTAAGACAACATGTTGCAATGCCACTCACTCGTATTTGCCTTGACCACCCCTCCATCATGGCAAAGGGGCAGCCAGGCCAAATCTGAATGGTTCTTCAACCCTGTTGGTTGCAATACCCGGACTGGAGAGCCAGGCCCAGACCCACAGTACAGGTGTCACTGCAGCCAGGTAAACATGGGAGGGGTTCAATCTCCAGCTCACTACCTATTACCCAGTGCCCCCTCCAGTTGCAAAACCTGGCTCCATCACTGCACAGCAATAATAAGACAGAAAAATGAATCCATACGACTGAATCAAATCTCCTATTCCAAGCAATCAAGTTCTATTCCTGTTCACTAATGAAACTGATTCACTGATGAAGTATAATGTTCGCTCATACTGCCAAAATTGATTTTTTTCTCCATCCATATTTGGAATCCATAGTCAAGTACATAGTCAGTCAAACTATTCTGATGCTGAAATGCAGTGGCTAAGAACAGAGCGCAGAAAATGCATTAATTTGGCTACATAAAAAAGTTACATAAAATTTAAGTTAGGCCAATGTAAATCAAATGCCCTGATGAATAAAGCCCTGGATGTCCACATTATTATGTACGTTATGGGGAATGTATCCTTTAAGCAACATTCTTGCATTACATCTTTTCACTATGTTTCAAGATCTTCCCACATAATTTAACTAACTGTTTAATTCCTTGATGAAACAAGTTAGGATTTCACTGCACAAAATGCATTGCCAAAGCTCAAGTGTCACTATATTTTGCATGCTGTACTGCAAAGGCCTTCTTTCAGAATTAATGGCCTGATTTTCAGTGCTGAGCACCTGCAGATCTCTTACAGCGCATGCTTTGGGAGCAAAGAACCTTTGTAGCAAATGCAAAGAGGCTACATTTAATGCTATGACATCTTATACATCTGTGGAGAGAAATATTTGCAGGGTTTTGGCCCATAACGGAATCATGATTCACATATCACTTACAGTGCTTTATGAAATGGAACACTTCTTGCTTGCTTTAACCATAGTGTTCTTACCACCAATTGTGTCATAGGTCACACTGAACCAAATCCAACACACATTTTCTCCAAGCCAAGCAGATCAGCTTGGTGGTCACACAAGTGAAGAAGGAGGAATACCTGGATTATGGAATGCTGGCAGAGTTATTCCCACCACTGCTGCAGCCCTATTTCTATGATGGTCAATAACTGACAGCTTCTCCCATTATATTAGATTTTCCTACTGCATTTACATGTCCTCAACAGTATTCAATGTCAAGTTGCATCAAATATTTGTTAAAAATCAAAATTTCTAAATAAGGCAAAGAGTTTGAGCAAGAAGTAATTGATAATTGAAACCTAATAATAGTGATTTCTTTACCTCTGTCCATAGTTAAATACTAATCATACCTATGTGAAATTATTGAATTAAATCAAGTAACTTAATATTGGGTTAGACATGTAGCACTAGCCAATATTGTAAAAGCTAGAAATGATTAGATACAAGAACTTGTTATTTCACTGACAAGATATGATAACATGATTTAATTTCATTGAGAAAATCAACTTCACTTTTAAAAGTAATGGAAACAAGCCTCAGTCTCACAATCTGGGCTTTATCTGTGTGGCTGGATTCAATTTTAAGAGATGTTTACAAGATGCATTTTTAATGCACTTAAGCAGAAACACTAAAATCAATAGTGATATGCCATTTGAAAGTTAAATGGACACAGTCAACTAAATGCATAGTTGATTGCCGCATATCATCTGGATTCTAAATATTCTACATCACTGCCAAAAGAGATTCATTGTCAAATCTTATCATATTAGGACCTGATCCTCCCAAAACTGGTACAAATAGCCCCATGAAACTCAAGGAGGCTAACTCAGATGCATAAAGTTAAGCACCTGTGTAAGTGTTTGCAGGATTGGGTCTTTAGTGTTCTACTGCTGCAAAACCAGCAATCCAAGCAGTAAAGGGAAATTCTAACCCTAAGCAACCCCATATCCCAAACTGACTGAGGAAGCATGAAGCAGGGAAGCTTCTTCTCCTTAAGAAATAAATGGGAGGAAAAATAAATATTTATCAAATGCAGGTAAAACTAGTAAGGCAAATAATGTATTTAAAACATAGGAGTGTTACAAATAATCGCAAGAGCAAATTGAAAACTATACAAAAAGTATTTAAGTGTCCTTTTACATTTGTAACTGTGTTAATAAGAGTTAAAGTTTGTAATAAATCACAGCACATAAAATGTTTGCCCACTTATATGGGAAAGGTTAACATTCTTAATTTAACAGCAGAATACCACTTTTTAAAAAAGAGCTAGACCTGTATGGTGTTTTTCCTGTAACATGTTGATAATCATTTATTAAATGACTGTGTGGGGGAAGGGGAGAGGACTCAATGGGGTACACATTTGCAGCACTACATACAGCATACTCAAGGTGCAATTCCAGTTAACGGTAATTGGAGTTGTAGAAGCAATCTGAATAGCACTGGCTAAAAATGTACCCTCAGGAGTCATAAGTCTAGCTGCCAAATGTAAATATTGAGGGAGCAGCTTGTGCCCCTGTAGACTTTACACCTACAGAATGTTCTACCACAAGCTCTCCATGGCCAAACACACCATTAGGCTGTTGAAGCATAAGGATAGCTGTTTGTGCCATGGATCACAGATCTCTATTTTGTTGTAAATGAATGGACCTGTTAGTGAGAAACAATACAAACAGAATTCACTAATGAAAACTTAAAAAAAAAAAAACCAAAAAAAAGGGATTATTAGGGTGACCAGATGTCCCAATTTTATAGGGACAGTCCCAATATTCGGGGCTTTGTCTTGTATAGACACTCACCCCCGTCCGGATTTTTCGCACTGTCTGGTCACCCTAGGTATTACTGAATAAATTAACCACCTCATATGGTTCAGTATACATACTTTGCAATTTGCTAAAATAATTTTATTTAACTTTTTTGTTTTCACAGATTATTTTCAGTGTAGTTTAAATGTAGATAAAAGACTGTGCTTTAGAACCTCGCATGAGCTTTCTGCATAAAATGTCACCATATCTCTGTATAACCAAATGATTGTAACTCTCTAAGGCTATTTACCTAACCACTTACTGTGACCTCAATTCTTATTCTAAATTATATTTTATACACTATATAATGGTACTGTTATGTTACTGTTTTTATTTCAGGTGCCAAAAAAGACAAGCTTATTGCCAACTGTTTGCTTTAACTATGTCTTTTGTAAGACTAAAGTGCCCTAGCAGCCTAAAATTTTATTACTTCACATGTGCGTGGTTCATGAGGAAAAATTACATTTACTGCCCCCAAAAAAAGTGATATGCAGAGGGGAAGGAAAAAAAAAAAGAGTGTTGCACCCATCAGCAGTGGACTGGTGGAATGACTGAAGAACTCTTTACCTTCATATTGCATTTCTCCTAATTTCTTTGTATAGCTTGTTAGAAATTACTGGGACACATTTCTAAAAACGTAACATTTGGGTTCCATGGATGTTTCTTGGATGCAATGTCTGGAACAGGGGGAATTAAGAGCCCCGTTTCCCCCTTAACAAGACTTTAGGTCTTCTATTACAGTTCTTGTGTAAAACAAAATCCAAATACAACTTTTAAAGAGGGAAGATCACTGTAGCTCTGTAGAGGTAATATATTTACATTGACAATAATTACTTGTAAGTAACATTTCTTTTTCCGTTATGTCATTGCCTCTGCAGGTTCTCACCACATGAGACGAGTAGCTATGACCGCTGCGGACACAGACACAAGGGGGCACAGACAAAAAAGACTACCAGAAAGCTGGCCCACAGGTTCACAGCATTGCACGCTCAATTTCTCCTAAGTGAAATGAAACTAGGATCAGAATGGTTGAAGCTCTGGAGGGAAGTAAGCCACTATGGAGCCTCCAGATCTGACGGGAGATAATTTGAACGCCCTTTGTAAAGCCTGAAGAGCTTCAAAATAGGCCCCTGAAGGAGAAGCTGAAGGCTCCATCAGGGCAATGAAAAACCCAACTGCTGATTGGGCCAGAACCTTGTATTTGAAGAGGGTCTAACTGGACCTGGAGATGAGGTGCTCACTCACAAATCCAACCTCCCAGCTTTCTTTCTTATAAGGAGCATTGGAAGATGCTTATAAGGAGCTGCAAACCTCTGTAGGATTTGACTCTTGACCCACAGGTGTAGGACTGGAGGGCTACAGATATTGTACCTTAGAAATCACTGAACCAGAATGATTTAGATCCTTTTGGGAGAGATTTGGGGACTTCTTTGGAAAAGAACCTCTTTGCACCATTACCACAGAAGAGTGCTGCATGAGTCCAGGATGTTAGACCCTACAAACTGGAAGCAATACAGGATGAACACCATTCCAACAAGCCCTTTACCTTTGGAATTTACTGGTCTGTATAAACATTAGAAAGGTAAGACGAATATTATTTAACCCCCATCTTAGTTCTTTGTGTCTGCTATTAAAAACTGATATAAATGGATCAAACTTACTTTAAGCCGTAGAGCAAGAAGCTATACTACAAATTCAGAAAACAAAACAAACCTATACCAAACTAACGACAACTACAATTAAAAAACAACTTAATGCTGATCTTGCAGTGGTTTGTGTTCAGTGCCCAGTAGAAAAAGTGGAATGAGAAGAGGTGGTGGAGGTTTATACACTGTTAGCTCCTGAATAGAGGATCACAGAGATAAAGGGCATATGCTCTTTTAATAGTTAATTCCTCAGAAATGGATTCTGTAGTAATATACCAGGACACAGACTGTTCCAGTGGGTCTCTGCAGAAATGGTGTAATGAAAGAGAATCATCTGACGCTGGAAAACCCTTGTTCTGTGCTGTGAAACATATGTAAAGCTATCTATTTTTGTAATAACTGATATCTTCATAGTTCTCCATAAGTCAACAGAATGAAGATTTTTATCTATGTCATTACTAGGATTAGGACAAAAAAGTTTTTTAGCTCCTGAATTAGGCATACATTTGAATAATCTTCTTGAAGAAATTCCAGCTGCTTTTATCAGCGGGAAATTCAAGAACATTCCAAAACTAAAAAAGGAGGAACAAATTAGGCTTGTGAAACCACATTGATACAAGTGGAATAAGAGATTTTATAATAAACTTGATAATGTGGAGGAACAGATTATGCCAAATTTATGTTGTAGAATCCTGGCAACAGAAAGTCAGTTGGAGGGATGGGTTTCGGTAGTTATAACCACAAAGTGGTGCAGCAAAGCCTGAAAATGGTTGCGGTGATTACCACAAAGAAATATAGCCAGTGGAGCTCCATGATGTGCTGATTCACCAAATCTCCGAGCAGCTTCTGAAAATGGGCTTTGATTATGTCAGGATGGAGAATAAAGCTGCCGTACTCCGCTGGCAGAAATCCCACAGAAGGGAGGGAGAGGAAACACTGAATCCCTTTCCAGGACACACTAGTGAATCTCACTAGTGAAGAGAGGTCAAATTCCATTTTTTTGCGTCTGCCTGGTGAAGGTACCTCAAGAACAAGCCATGGGCTGGAATAACAAGTTGAACCCCTGAAGTTCCTTGATACAGACTATACCTCATGTGGAACCTCTGGGGTCTTAGTCTAGGAGATTTCCTCAGAGTGCTTGCTTGAGAGATGCTTCAGTACTTGATGGAACATGTATTTCCTCAAAACCAAGAAAAATCTTATCTTCTTCCTTTCTGAGAGGTTGTTAACCTGGATGTTTATCAGGACAAAAAGGCAGGCAGTCTTCATCTCATAAGGGATCCTTCTTATCTTGCAGAATTCCATTCCCCAAGTCTTGAGCTCTGTCCCTGATCCATTCTTTAGCTCTCTGAGCCAAAGAGGGGTCTAAGCATTATAGACTCATGCTAATCTTTTCAGAGAGTTGTACTTAAGAAGTGGCACTCCTTCTCTTCTTTCTAAGTAAGATTTCTATTTCTAAGATTTTCCCTTGCTGCAAAAGATATAAAGAGTTGTTCATATAGTGGTGCTATCCACCACATCACTTTGCAAATAATTCTCCTGTAGCATGAGCAATAATACCAATCTTAAAGTGCCCCATGGGGCTTAAGGGGTCCTCAGGAGCTTTTGCCCCTGGGGGTGGCTCAGGGCTTCAGCCCCATAGACCAGCTTCTGCTAGGGCTCAGGCCTTCAGCCTCGTGGGGCTGGGGGGCTCTGGGCTTTAGCCCTGAAGGGCGCCTGGGCTTGGGGTTCCAAACGGCCTTGCTTGGCAGGACCCCCTGAAATGGCTCGCGGCCACCCACTTTGCCTTGGAGCCCTGGTTGAGAACCACTGTTTTAAAGGAGGATGTGATGGGTTCGGTCATAGAGACCCCCTTGGGACTCTCACCTGATGTGCTGAGACTACCTCTGAGCTCATTTTCCCTGGCAGCTTGGGACTTCAGTACCCTGTCTTGTTGAGTCAGACACGCTAGCCTGCTACAAACACAGACCCAGGTCTGAACCATGGCCCCCACAAGCTGCAAACTTAACTGAAAGCAGCTTAAGAAGTGCTCCTGTCTCTAGCACCCAGACACCTGGTTCCCAATGGGATCCAAACCTCAAATAAATCCATTTTACTCTGTATAAAGCTTATACAGGGTAAACGCATAAATTGTTCGCCCTCTATAACACTGATAGAGAGATGTGCACAGCTGTTTGCTCTCCCAGGAATTAATTACTTACTCTGGGTCAATTAATAAGCAAAAAGTGATGTTTTTAAGTATAAAAAGTAGGCTTTAAGTGGTTCCAAGTAATAACAGACAACACAAAATAAATTACCAAGCAAAATAAAACAAAAACATGCAAGTCTAAGCCTAATACAGTAGGAAACTAAATGTAGGTAAATCTCACCCTCAGAGATGTTCAATAAGCTTCTTTCACAGACTAGACTCCTTCCTAGTCTGGGCCCAGCAATTACTCACACCCCCATAGTTACTGTCCTTTGTTCCAGTTTCTTTCAGGCATCTCTTTGGGGGAGAGGCTATCTTCTGAGCCAGCTGAAGACAAAATGGAGGGGTTTCCAGGGCCTTTTATATACTTTCTCTTGTGAGTGGAAACCCCTTTGTTCTCCTGTGCAAAATCACAGCAACAAGATGGAGCCTATAGCCACCTGGGCAAGTCACATGTCTGTGAATGATTCAGCTTTTTGCAGGCCGACACCATTGTTTACGTGTTAGTTTGAATGTTCGCAGGAAAGCTCAGATGTGGATTGGCATCTCCCAAAATCCATTGCTAGTTAAGTATTCCCAATTACTTGAATAACCCCTTTACACTATGTTGATCAAATCTGCTTATGTGCTCCCTACAGCAAACACTTTAAATAAAGCATAGAGCCAATGCTCATAACTTCAGATATAAAAATGATACATGCATACAAATAGGATGAATATATTCCATAGGTCATAACCTTTGAAAAGATATGTTACATGGCATACCCAGCATAAAACATATTCCAGTTATGTCATATTTACACTCAAGCATATTTCTATAAAGCATTATGGAGTACAACATCACAGAGGAGTTCCCTGGAAAGGCATTCAGAAGGAATGAATTGCAGTTTGAGCATTCCCTTCTGTCTTGAGTAACATTAAGTCTTTCACAAGCTGTTACATGATGCTAACTCATTCTTTCATAAAGAAAAATCAAAGAAAACATAGGCAATGACACAAGGTTTTAAAGAATATGCTCCGTATAGATGTACAAACACAGAGAGATGTCAGTTACTTGTATGCAAAGCAAGGAGGTACTGACTTTCCAGCAAAGAGCTATGCTGCCTTTCTCAATAGAAAAATATTTTTAGTAGGCAGTGGTAGATCTTAGAAAAATCTGCAGAACTTGGAAATTAAGTTATTTGCAAGAAAACAGATCCTGTATATGTTTTTTTTAAAATGTAGTGAACTAAAAGAGAAGTACTAGATTCAAGATAGACAGCCAAGAAGCACATCTGAAGTACATCAATACTCAAAGTAATACGTTCTCACTTAATAAGAAGATCAATGTCTCTTGAGTTACAAAGGCAGTCATTCTCATTAAATGGTTCTTCATGGATTTCTCCACCTTCTTCATTTGGAGACTCAGAGGATGAAAAAGGAAACTGAGGGTGACATAGGAGATACTTTTATTTAAACATCTCTTGAGACTACAAGAAGGTTATACTAATTCTAAGAGGAAAGGGATGTCCTTTTTGCCCAAGGTTCTTTGCAAGCAGTAGGAATTACTCTCTCCCTCTCTCTCTGAACTCCTGAATAAACCATTTCATCAGTTGTGGTTCCAGGGATTTAGAAGGCTGACACTGCGAGGCAGGATGATAGGGACTTCTGGAGCATCTGTGATTGGGAAATGTAAGTAACAACTGCAGGTTGATTTCTGTAGAGCAAACAAACAGGTACTTGCATTTCCAATTTGTGTGGCTTCAGCACAACATTCCCAGAGACAGGATCAGTGGAGGTTTGACATTTTTTTCTCTGGAAAAGTTATGAATTAAGATTCTGAAAAGGAGACAGACACCAAGAGACAGTGCAGTTCAATGAGATGAGGTTAGGTTAGGTTTAGAGGCGGGGTGAGAAGAAGAGAAACCCACAGCTTCTACTTTACTTCCAAGAAGCAGGGTGTAGGGTAATGACATGCCAAACAAGTGATCCAGTTCAGAGAGGCTGGCTGGAGGGAAACTGTAGATCCATAAACCAGCATATTTCTCAGATGTTGGACTGACAGAAAAGGAAAGCTGATAATGGCTACATGGAATAAAAAATGAACATGTGGTTTGGAGGGACTGAAGTGAAATGTGAGATTTGTAAGGTGATCTATAATAGGGTTTTATTCTGTTGCCCATCGCTAGAGCATATCATCTGATCCAAGAAGTCAACAGGAAGCTAGACACATATGCTGGTTGTGAGAGAGCAGTCAGACAATAGGAGACAGTTAAGTCAGTTCTCAGATGGTGGCAGGAGGGGAGGGGAGACTGAGATAAAAGCCAAACCAGGATCACTGACAGTGGTAGAACCTGGGTTTCAAAAGGGGAATACATCATCTGCTCGGTCCAGTATTTCAGAGCTATGAGGACAGTCATTTAAACAAAGCTGAACTACGTCTTACCATCTACTGGTTAAGGAAGATAAACCAAAATGGTCCAGATTTAGGTCAATACAACAATGCATAAAGCCATAGATTTTTTTTTCCTAAGCAAAATTTATGAAATACACAATTCCCAAATAATGGTAATTTCAAAATATTTTAGCAATGTCTTTTGAATAATTTACTTTGCCAACAATAATCACACACTTTTTTTAGGAACTGTATAACATCACACCATGTCTACATGCCATATGAATTCACAGAAATATTTCGAACAGTAAAAACCTAATAAAACTTGCTACGTGAAATTCTCAAAAACAAACCTATTAACTGTAGCATGAAAACTACATCAACAATGAGTTCCTGAGAAAAATATAGCTATAACACTGGAATGTAAATACAGTACTTGGTTTGTTGAATGATATGCAAAACACTTCTGAAATGCTTACATATGAGCTTTCTTAAAACCACACACTTAGGAAATGCAAACATAGTGTGGGTTCTGAAACGAACAACATACTGAAGTCTGGTGTCAATTTAAATGCATTGAACACCAGAAAATGCCCCCAACTAAGGCTTCAAACTTGTACAGCACATTTCCACTCAACCCAACTAGATTGCCTGTCACATCTGACATGGCTCGTCAAAAGTTATCCTTCACTGCTCATGGGCAACATGGAGGGTCAAAAGACCAAATACAATGGTCCAACCCATCCCAATTTTTTTCCTTCAGAGCAGCAGATATTGAACTCTAAAATGACAAGACAGAGCAGGTTGAAACAGCTGCCAGAGAAACAGAAGCTGTCCAAAGCTGCTGATCTGAAGGAGAAAAACTAGCCTATCTGTGCATGTCAGGGCTGGAGATCACATACTGACAATCTTACACAAAAGGAAGTAAAAAAGCCCAGAAATCTGAACGGTCTTCCGTAAAGTGCTTTCGCTGCAAAAACCATACGCACCATATAATTAAAAAATACAATGTAAGTGATGAAGGGCAAAGGAAAATAGTTATTCTCTGTATCCTAAAGTTATACTGAAGAGGATTTTTTCCCCAATTCAAAAACCGTAATTTTCCAAGTAAAATTCTAGCTCTGTCAAAATAATCATTTATGACAAAGCCACACTAGTAACCATGTGAAACAAAAAATCACACCTTTTTAAGTAACTTTAATCCATCAACATTTTCACTCCTGAAAACTTACTATACCAATCTGAAAGATCATAAGACATTACATGGTGATTTATAATTAAAAAAAGGCAATTTGTTAAAAGTAGCTAATAACATTTTAGTTACAAACTTTCGAAACATAATACCAATACTTCTATTAAATAAACCACTTTTATTCCGGGGACCTTCTTTGTATCCACAAAATTTATCTTAGTAAATTTCATATTGTATTTGTAAATACACACTCAACTGATGCTGGCTTTTCAATAAATCCATCTATTTTAGTAATTTTTGAGGATACATTCTTTCACAATGTACTTAAGCAATGTATTCTTCCAAATTCCAGAATTGTACCTAGGACTCTTGAGCCATATTTCACGTTTTTCCCCCCTTATGCTGTTCTTCCAGAATCAGAAGTCCTTTTTTCTAGAGCCAAAATATATTTAAAAAGAAAAAAAAGAAAAACGTCTATATTTTGGGAGAGACAGGAAGGGGAGAAGCATGCAAAGATCTTTCATTTGGTTCTCTGCAAGAATTTTTTTTCTAATAACTGTAAAGTTAATTCATGATTACAATGTTTCTGAAGTGTAGTTAATCCAGAAATTTTATTTTGTTTATCTAAAGTTATTGGGGGGCAGATCATGTCCCCTCCTCAGGTCTCAGAGGGTCAGATTGTGGCAGAAATGGTACATTCCACTCTGCTGTACACCGTGGGGTGGGAATGGTAGGGAGTGGATCTATGCAGCCTGCATAAGGGGGAATATCACACAAGACATAGAGCCGGATGTTTTCATACCACAGGGATTTGTGGATATTTAAAAGGAAAAAAAGAAAAACCCCTATTTTTGGGGAGAGAAATCAAGGTATCCTCTCCCATCTTTATTGGAAGAGAGGGAAGACAAAAAACAAATGCAGCAAAGCATCTATGGGATTGGGAGGGAGAACTGTGCTCCCCCTCTCCTCCCCCCATGCACAGCCAGATCCCCCTCCTGACTGGCCTATGTGTTATACACTGTGCAGCAAGAATTTTGGCCTTGATGCAGGCCAACTGTACTGTATAGTTAGTACATAAGTTAAGTATATGTCCTCTGGAGTGATTATGACAGGAACCATAATGTGTGTCTGTATATATAAAAATAAATATCAATGGTTAAATAAAAAATTAGAAACAGAACTCTGAAGAATATTTGTTTAGGGTTTCTCCTCCATCCTCACCCCCTTGAACACACTGAGATGGCCTGGGAGCAAGTCTTATGGCTTTAGGGGTCTTTTCTACTTTTCATATGCAGACAAATAATGGGAACTGTATTGAGAAGAGACTAGAGCTACAGAAACTCAAAACATAACTGAACCTTATTCATCTTTAATTATAAAGATTTTTTTTCCTTGGGTGTGTTTTGATTATCTTATAAACAATAGCAGAATCGAATGATGGCAATCTGAAGTTAACACTACTATAGCACAAATGGAAGAAGGTTACACTTATGTTAGTAGTACTGTTTCAGTAGTTCTGTCTGTGCTCCAGAAAGCACTGTAAAATGTACATAGTGCCAACCATTTTCCACAAGCAAGGAGACTAAACATTATTATTTGAATATGAAAGCTTATTTATATTAGAGACTATTGTGAAAAATCAGTAGCAATATATACATTAACATTCTCCATTTCCTTTGGATCATGTTTAGACTTTTGACAAATAACAGTTTTGTCTGAAGAGCTCAAAATGTACTCATAAAAGGCTCAGCTTGAATCTCAACACCTCACCTACATCGTTATCTTCCTTTGCAGGAGGTGGGAGGAAAATTAGTCTTCTAGCATTATCATGTCCGCTCACTTACAAGTAATTTTGAATGATCTCTTGTTACAATGTGTTTGTGTGTTTAAGCAACCTAAAAAGCAAGTATTTCATTTGATTTCCATAAAGAGAACATTCATTAAGAAAAAATAACAAATAATTCTTTGACAAGTCTATAGATTACAAAAAACCATAATTCTCTGTTTAAAAAAATCTAATCTTCTGGACTCTGTTCTTGTATTTGCCTTTTAAAATTGTTTCTCACCCAAGTTCCCCCTTGTCCCTTTTTCCTTGCCCTGTCTTTGGGTTATGGAATGATTATCTGGCAGTTCTAAGTTCCCGACTGCTTACTGATGATAGTTGTGACTGAAAAACCTGACCCGCTCGCGTTGTTTTATTTCAACATGCTGACACACTCGTTGTATTCATGAGCTGCAATTTAATTCAAGTGCACTTAAGTTCTAGCAAACACAAAGCGGCCAAGAACACTATGTTGTGTATTAGGCTCCATTTGAGGAAGAAGAGATGGGTAAATATCACTGCTGCAGCCAGCATGAGAGGATAACCTGCCCACACATAAGCCATTCCAATTAACCAAGGCAAAACCAGCTTCTATTCCCTAAAGATTTGAAGGAAGTCTTCCTAATACTCCTTATGATCCAACCTGATCTGAAACCACTGTACACTGTAGTAGTAAGCACATGATTTATCCAGCTAAAGAATAAAAGCATTTAAAGAAAAAGAAACATTCATGAATGCTATAATTGAAGGTATTATAAGTTGTATAGGATGAATGCTTGTTGTGATGAAGAGGGTACTTTCAATCAAGGGAAAACGAAAAGAAACACTAAAGTACAATATGGTTCTAGATAGCAACGAAAAATGTAAAGGGGAAGCTATTTTTCAGAACACATTGTCCTCTGGGGAAGAGAATTAAGTAACTTCATCTACAGTGGGAGGTAGTATTGACAAGCCTCTGCTACACGACAATATGCAGTGGCATAAGAGAGCTTTGCCACTGTGAGTTTGAGTATAGTTTTGAATCTATAGAGACAGTTACAAAGGAAAACCAAACCAAGTAAAAATAGTTACAGCATATATTGTATGCTCCATTCAATTAATATATCATTCTCCAAGCTTCCTTAACAGATGTTGGAATTATATTTAATTTATTACTATTAAATATAACCATATCAATTAAAGTAACCACTGTTCACAGGTAACATTCTACACATTTAAAATTAAAGGGATTTAATTTTAAATATTAATATAGATATATGTTTGCTTAACCAATGGATGGCATCAGTAATTTTTCATGACATAGTTCTTAGCTTACTTTAGATCTCTGAAAATAAAATCTGTTTTCCCAAAAAACTGAAAGTAGTCAAGATACTGAAGTTACTGAAGTTAAAGCATAAAGTAAGGGGAAAAAACTACCAACAAGCAAGAAATTAAAGGACATGGAATATTTAATAGGAATATAAAACTGGAGAGAACTTAATTATATGCGAAGAGATTATGCCTTATTTTAATACAAATAAACTTTTTAACGAAAGATAAAAAGCTATGCCTCAATACTCCAGTTTTTCAGCAGAACATTCTATTCAAATACTTTTCATAATTTCAAAACAAAGTTATTTGCTTTATTTTAGGAGCAGCAGCATTTATACTTTTTTGCAATGCATGAGATTATAAAGGTTCGGCATGTCTGGTAATGAGAATGCTTGCACAACATAAGCAGCTCTTTAGTACTGTTAGTATTTTTCCCTTTTACCTCCCATTGCAACCTAAATCCATGACTAACTTCAACAGACCACCTCTGCGTATAGACTATTTCCACATTCTGCTCCAGGCTAAACATTCTTCTGTGTATATACTAGTAAATTCAACAGCCTCTTTAACATCTGAGAACGAATTACTGACAAGTCATTTTTTGCTCCATATTGCAAGTCAACGTGGCAGCCCTGTTTTTTTTCTATTATAAACATGTACTGTACCTCAGCTCAGAGTCGTTTGGACGCTGATACAAGATTCATAATGGCTGTCAGAATCTGCAATTTTTTCTTTTGTTTTATGAGGTCAGGCAATATTACATGCACTGATATATTCCATTTTCCCAGCTGAAAACCTTCTCATTTGAGCACGACAGGTTGAGGGAGTCATGATTTTGCAACCTAGCATGTGAAACAGTCTGAGGGGGCAGGTGGCTAACCCCACATTCTCCTTTTGCTCTTGTCCACTGGCAACAGTAAATTAAACTGTCAAAAATGGAATTGTCCTGTCATCAACAAAGCTATAGCTTCACAAGTATTGCAACATCAGATATATTTCTAATTCTGCATTTCCCTGCACCTGTAATTTCATCAGAAACTCGCACTGGACCATGGTGAGAAGCTGTCCAAGGGACACTGGCACTGTGAATTCCTTTAGAGGTTTGACATGGCATTTCAAAGACAGAAATTAATGAACAATACCAGCAATTTGTTACATATATAAAAAAAGTGTTCAATGTGAGGTCCTGACCTTCAGCACAGCTTTGAACCCCACTAAAAGGGTAGAAATGCTAACGTGGATATGACACAGGCTACAAAACAGGCAAACAGGCTAGCATTCTGAAAAGAAAAGGTGTACAAGTAGATGTGACAGAAGATAAAACCATTAAAAACTTATTTAAATTGACTAATTGTGTAGACAGAATGGACATACTGATATTTTAAAGATTTCTTCTCTTCCTTTTAACTATTTTGTACGTATGGAGGTGACAAATGCTAGTAACAGGTTATATTTTTCATTTTACACATTTTATTCCAAAACATATGCATCAGTTCATAAATTTAGTGGTAGAAACAGCAATTATTCAAAAGTAAGTCAAGGTAATTTCATTTGAAATTTGAAATATTCAAAAGTTTCTTTTTAGTCATAAAATTCTAAGGAGGTCATTTTAAAGAAAGAAACAATTACAATTCTCATTCCAAGAATTTAAATGTGGTTTCAATTTTCACTGTATCTGAATAAGTTATTGACTTCTCATATGTTGGACATGAGTCAAAAGTATTCAGGAACCAAATCTGTAGTAAAAATATTAACAAAAATTAAAACTAAGTTTAATAATCACCCACAAATTTGTCCTTCTATAATTTATATAATATTTTCGATGTAAAATAAAGCTAGGAAGAAAATTCTATTTGACCCTT
>NC_052629.1:24012500-24185000 GCF_016161935.1 Mauremys reevesii | reverse complement strand
AGTCCTCAAATCATGATATAAGACTTCAAGTTACAGAGAAACCACCATTTTCTTTAGTTCAAACCAGCAAGTGACCTGTGCCCCACGCTGCAGAGGAAGACGAACCACACCCCCTGAGGTTTTCTGTGAATCTGACCCTTCTTGACCCCAAATATAGCGATCAGTTAGATGCTGAGCATGTGGGCAAAACCCACTGGCTAGACCAAAAAAAAAAATAATGAAAAAGATATGTGAAAAAATCAAGGCAAAAAGAAATCTCTATTTAAAAACCTTGGATAAACTTTGCCAAAGGAAGGGCACTCATCCTAAGTTTAAATGATCTTGAGTTCAGGCAGGAAACCAGCCTTCTGTACTTCCTTGGTGTGAAAATAAGAACATAAGAATGGCCGTACCGGGTCAGACCAAAGGTCCATCTAGCCCAGTATCTGTCTACCGACAGTGGCCAATGCCAGGTGCCCCAGAGGGAGTGAACCTAACAGGCAATGATCAAATGATCTCTCTCCTGCCATCCGTCTCCATCCTCTGATGAACAGAGGCTAGGGACACCATTCTTACCCATCCTAGCTAATAGCCATTTATGGACTTAGCCACCACGAATTTATCCAGTCCCCTTTTAAACATTGTTATAGTCCTAGCCTTCACAACCTCCGCAGGTAAGGAGTTACACAAGCTGACTGTGCGCTGCGTGAAGAAGAACTTCCTTTTATTTGTTTTAAACCTGCTGCCTATTAATTTCATTTGCTGACCTCTAGTTCTTGTATTATGGGAATAAGTAAATAACTTTTCCTTATCGACTTTCTGAACATCACTCATGATTTTATATACCTCTATCATATCCCCCCTTAGTCTTCTCTTTTCCAAGCTGAAGAGTCCTAGCCTCTTTAATCTTTCCTTGTATGGGACCCTCTCTAACCCCCTAATCATTTTAGTTGCCCTTTTCTGAACCTTTTCTAGTGCTAGAATATCTTTTTTGAGGTGAGAAGACCACATCTGTACACAGTATTCGAGATGTGGGCGTACCATGGATTTATATAAGGGCAATAAGATATTGTCAGTCTTATTCTCTATCCCCTTTTTAACATCCTGTTTGCTTTTTTGACCGCCTCTGCACACTGCGTGGACATCTTCAGAGAACTATCCACGATGACTCCAAGATCTTTTTCCTGACTCGTTGTAGCTAAATTAGCCCCCATCATGTTGTATGTATAGTTGGGGTTATTTTTTCCAATGTGCATTACTTTACATTTATCCACCTTAAATTTCATTTGCCATTTTGTTGCCCAATCACTTAGTTTTGTGAGATCTTTTTGAAGTTCTTCACAATCTGCTTTGGTCTTAACTATCTTGAGTAGTTTAGTATCATCCGCAAACTTTGCCACCTCACTGTTTACCCCTTTCTCCAGATCATTTATGAATAAATTGAATAGGATTGGTCCTAGGACTGACCCTTGGGGAACACCACTAGTTACCCCTCTCCATTCTGAGAATTTACCATTAATTCCTACCCTTTGTTCCCTGTCCTTTAACCAGTTCTCAAACCATGAAAGGACCTTCCCTTTTATCCCATGACAGCTTAATTTACGTACCTTTTACCCAAATTTTTTTCCTTCTTATGGGCCCAGTTACATGTGTTTCATACCCTTTCCCATCTACTTATTCATCTTGGCAGATCCAACTGTGAAATTTAAGATGATGTTGGAACTGGCCAGGTTCATCCAAGTCATATTAAAGCTTCAGAAGGGTCTCACAGGACCCAGCTAGGCAGTGCACCCCAGCACAAAGATGAAAGATAATGTGAAATATTAAATTATCTGCTTTACTATAATATAAGGTACACCCATTACACATTCAGTGAGCTACATTTCACATGAAAGTGCAATGGAACATGTTGTCTGTTCTTCACACTGGTATGACAGAACACATCCTGATCCAGTGCCTCATCAAATTGCAAGGGAAGATTTTTGTTTGCTTGCTTAATGCTGAGGGAAAGTGCAGTTACCCCTGTAAATCCAGGTATCAAGTATTTCACTAAAATTCTTGGCTGGGGATTTAAAGAACCATGGGAAACTAGTACTTTTTCTAAATCCACTAGTTATGATTTATTGTCTGCATTTTTCTCAGAGACACAAATGTTCCTTATTATAAAATAAATATTTATATATAAATGAATTTATAACATTGAAATAGAAAGGAATTACATGACCCAGACCAGACTCCAGGTTTGGCCAAATATGTTCAGCATGGGTCTTTGCCAGCTCTGGTACTATAAAACTCTCTTCTTTATCATTCTGAACGCAAACTCTTCTTTCTGTGATTATTGTACATGTATATTCCAATGTTGGCTTGCATAATGTATTGTAGTTAGAGCCTGCACATATATCACTCTGTTTACATAAATACATACAAACCACCTGTTAACACTAACCATGAACATACCCAAGAAGTTATATTTCTTAATGGCTATGCCAGTACTTTAAATTATTTCACTTTATCCAAGAGGCTGTCATGGTGATGTCACCATCCCACCATGGCACAATGATTGAGTCCATAACTAACTTGAAATCTAACTCACATGGGGAGGTTGCTCAGGCAGACTACATTCTGGAGCTGCTCTTTTCTACCTTCCAGGCAGCCTTTGCTTTGCCCCATCCCAGAGCAATGCACAGCTCCCTCTGTAAATCAGGGGGTGGGGACAGGGGGAAGAAGGCATTAATGAGCACATTTTGTGTTTTTTAACATTTTATTAAGTATTTTCTATTCATGACCAGAAAGCTACAAGCTAAAACAACTGACCAGAAGTGCATTTAAAAAAATCAAACTTATCACTACTAAACTTTTGTTAAATGATTTGCAAAACTTTGTTTGTTTCTTGTGCCTAAACCAATTTTAGTTATTAACACTCTTTGTACATTACAAATATGAGGCAAAGAGCATGAATGGCATGACTTTCCCTCTGCAGACAGACATGCCATAGTCCCGCAGTGGTTCAGCACAGACTTTGAGCCTCTTTTAGGCAAAAGTTTTTTAACTACAGGTGGTTGTACACTATATATTAGGGAATCTGTCCACAGATACTACTATCACGGACATTACTGAGATGTAAAACATAGAACAACTGAAGATGGCAGCATGGCCCATGTGGACAGGGATAGCAGCCAGCCAACAAACAGGCAAACATATAAGTAACTGAAGCTGGTGGTAGGATGCTAACTTCAAGCCTTAATACATAAAAGAATATGTAACTGACAGCAGACCAAACTGCTGTACCTGGGAATCATTCTGCCACTTCAGTAATGGGCCCAATCAGGTCAAGTGATAGGTGTCCTTAACCTCCACTGAAGTAAATGGGAATTGAGGGCATTTGGCATCTCACACAAGCCCTCCATGACCAATTAGAAGGACATATTGACTAGTGTGTACTCCTAGGTGTATTGATTAGCCTTATAACCACTGGACTGTCTAAGGAATGACAAAGAAAGGCAAACCTGATGGCTCAATAAATGAAAGAATAAATTTCTACCCCACAAGCTTGTACAGACCATGAACCAACAACGTCACGTGAAAACTGCTGACCATAAAATCGCAATGGTGAGAATCCAGGAATTCCTCTGAGCTCCCCGAAGAGGATATAGCTTTTAGCATGAGGACCAAAAGAATTATTCTTCTCCAAATCATTGCATGATAGGTACTGTTTTTTCCACCTTTGCAAATATACGGTATCTCAAAGCCGAAAGGGTTCTGTTCTCATTTCTCAGGGCCCCATCCAACATGTGATGAAATCAGTGGGAACCGGCTTGACCCACTGAAGTCCAAATTTGTAGCCACTCTGTACCCTCATGTTGATTTCAACCTGGCCATTAGTGAATCACAATTAGGTTATTCATGTCCTTCAGGTTAGTGGCCTCTTAATTCAATCATATAGAGGGCCTGTAATTTTAGGTATATAGATGTATTCTATTTCTGGTTTAGGACATTACACAATTTTATATAGAACATGACAACACAACATCATTATAATGAGTTAAACTGGGAATCCCCATCTCCTTCAATGCTACCTATGCTTGGCAAATCCACATCCTTAGATCCATGGCTTCTTGTTGTGAAAGACAGCACCACAGCTATTGTTACATAATTAACACCACAGTTGTGACTCTAAAGTTACTAGAGAGGCAACGTGACTCCCAGTCTAGTGTTCTAGCTATGGGATGAGAAAACAGAGGGCTGTGGTTCTGTTCCATGCTTAGCCACTAACCTGCTGTATTGCTTTGAGCAAGGTGCTTCAACTCTCTGTGCCTGTTCCCCCTTCTACTCTTTGTCTGATTTGTTTCTTTTGGATTTGGTGCTGTTTGGCAATGAGGATGTCCCTTACTCACTCTCTCTGTACTGTACCTAACACAACAGGAGCTGATTTTGGTTGGTAAGTAATAACAATACTGTCCCTACTGCCAGACCATTATTCAGGTCCTTCTGGCAGGGACAGCTGTACTGTTTTCGCCGCCCCAAGCAGTGCGACGAATTGCCGCCACTGACGGCGGGGGGCAGTCCGTGTGCAGTTAGGGTGGCACGCACGTTTCCGCAGCGGTGGCAATTCGGCAGCAGCTTCTGTCCTCAGTCAGAAGACAGAAGCTGCGCCGCCACGGACAACTGAACATAGAAGCTGCCGCTGAATTGCCGCCGCCGTGGAAACGCGCGTGCCACCCTAATGGCACAAAGCCTGCTTCCACCGTCCACGGTGGCAATTCGGCGTGCTGCTTGGGGGCAAAAACACACGGACTGCCGCGCCTTGCAGATTGCTGCCCCAAGCACCTGCTTGGAATGCTGGTGCCTGGAGCCGGCCCTGCCTTCTGGGTATGTACTGATACAGGCTAGACCACCTCATTCTCAGGTATTCCCTTGCTCCTGCTGATATACCAGTACTTTGTCATGGTGCTCTGACCTCTCTCTGCTAACTAGTCTACAGTGATAAACAGGGCCAAATTCAGCTGTCCTTTATACCAGTTCACTTCCTGATTCAACTCCATTGAAATCAATGGTGGCCCATACTAAGGGGAAAATATGGGTTTTGACAGAGTCCATTTACTCCATCTTCTGGAATTATCAATATCTGGAGATCAATATCTAGCACACACTACACATGCCTGACAACATGCACATTCATTGGGCCTGACTGGAGTTTTACTTAGTGCTGAAGGGTGCTTGGGGCTAAACCTCTAGTTGGTGAAACACATCAGAATGCATCAGCATCAGCAGGTAGAGTTTGGATTACACAACTGTTTGTCCTAGGTACTGTACCTACCTACCTAGCTACTGCAGATAAGTAGTGCTTTTACAGCCAAAATGCAGATCCCAAAAATCTATTAGCCAAACAGCTATATTGACGTGTACAATTAGGACCATCTTTGGCTGATGGCACCATAGTAATTCAGAGCTGTTTATAAATTAATCAAACACGCACATCCTTAGTGGCTTCAATTAAAAATAAAAATAAGCTTTTCCTCACCATCACATCTGTAATTGTAATAACTGTATTTTATAACTCCCAAAAGAATGTTGCTATTAAGAGTTAAAAAACTCGGGATAACTGGTGCACTGGAAGGCTCCTTACATACATTCTTGATCTCAAAACCCACATCACTTCTTTCTTTAGTACAAAAATAATGCTTTAAACTGTACTTTGGACATGCTGTCCACTTTTTTTTTGGCTCGACAAATAAACCAGAATTTTTTTTTAGATTTCTGCCTTGGCATTCACAAAGTTTTGCCTAAAACCCTTGGAGACTTGCTAAAAGAGATTTATTTATGTGCACTGCAAGGAGCTTGCCAAATAACTCCAGCTTCATGTTTTTTAATATTTTTCTAAATTTAAAAATTAATAAAAAGAGTAAAATGTTGGTTTAGTTGTTCTTAATTATAAATATTTTCATATATTCCTGTCTAAGATATCAAAGGTAAATAAAAACTATGTTGCTGGTAACAATTTAAAAGTTCTGGTAAATGCCTTCTCCGTGTTGTTTAGTCAGATTGTATACAGAGTTTTTCCTTTTATGACAGTTTCTGCAGTTTAATATAATTATGTAATATGCATGGAAATATATCATCTTCTGCCCCCCCCACCCCCTTTAAAAGAATTGTAGGCTCACTTGCATCCACTGAGTTTTCAAAGCATTTATAAATATGGTATAAGGGAAAAGTTACTCTTACATTAAAAAAAAAAACAAAAAACAAAGCTCAGGCATTTTTATGACTCTGATCCTGTTATCATCAATGGGAGCAAGGTCAAATTCATCCTCCAGTCTCCCTCATATGTGGCTGATATGGACCGTAGAGTTGAAAGAGAGAGTGCTTGTTCAGTCACATAAGAAATGTAGGAGAAAACTGCTCAGATTGTTTTATGGTGGAGCAATGAGTGCTCCTTATTTGCTTCAGATGTATATGTAACTTTTTGATTTGCTCATTCTAAGTTCATATTTTTTCTTTTGCTTTCTCAGAAGTATGGTTTACTTTATATATTGTACAGTGCTACACTGACTATTCAAATAATTAGTACATGTTGGAATAAGTCATTCTCATATAACACCAGATGAACAGACTGGGGGCTCTATTCTGCTACTTTTAATCAGGATCAGGCCCTAGATGTGTTGATACCTAGTAAGCAAAAGAGATAGTAGGGTAATGATATGGCAATATTAGATATGTGTATTTGATGAGGATTTAAACATGACCATATATCCATATAAGCTAATATTGCAGCACTAGAAAATGTCCATAGACATGTTTAGTGTTGTTGTAGCCCTGTTTATCGCAGCATATTAGAGAGACAAGGTGGGTGAGGTGATTATCTTTTATTGGATCAACTTCTGTTGGTGAGAGACATGCTTTTGAGCAACACAGCTTTTCCTTCGGTCTACTCTAGGAATAGTACTGGGAACCTCATAAGTGGAACAGATTGTTAGATTGTTAGCACATATTCTAATGGACCATTCAAGATGGAGTGGCTCATTAACATCTCTGCAGTCATAGGACAAAAATAGGGATGGGGATCTATGGGTTATACGTTGTAATAACCACCTAGAAATTTAAAAATTTCATTAATTTAATTTCATTAAAGCTAATGTTAAAAAATATATATAATACATAGGTTGAGAAAAGAGTGTCTGTATATCTGTATATCTGTGTCTGTATATCACCTGAACTAGACCTTTTAATAGACAATGATCCCTGACAGGGACTTGACTACCTGTGAACAGCTGCTGAAGACAGCAGTTCAGCTGTGTTACAGGATTGAACAGGGTTCAAAACAGAAGGTAACATGGAGCAACAATTAAAAATAAATAAGTAAAAATAAATCATTCTAGAAATGTAATGTGAATATTTAAAAAAAATGGATTCTTCTCCCTTAAGCCTCCCCGCCCCCTCATGAAATACATTTCCTAGCAGAATGATACAAAAACAATTGGTTTGTATACTTCATAGGAAAAAACCCAAAGAACTAGGTTGTATTAATATGAATGCACTCCAGAATATGCTTTACTGGGCCATTAATACACTTCTTGAGAGATAAAAAACCATGAATCTAAAGGACTTATGCCCCACAATAAAAGTGAGCCATGTACTGTTGTTCAAGGAAAACTTGCCCTTGAGTAGAACTTCTATGTATTAAAAAAATTATACTGGCAGAAAACAAAAGGGAAGCTACAAAAAACAATTGTGCACAACAGAAGTGACACAATTGAAGATGAAGGTGAAGATTTGAGCTGGAGTGCTAACAGGAAAAAAAGTTGGGCTTGTGCCTTTTTTTGGTTCTTTATGAGAGATAAGTATGGCCTGAACCATTTAAAACATTTTTTCTGCTTATTTTTTTTAACATGAGAAACTCAGATCTTGTCTACATTAGACTGTATAGTGACTACACAGGCTGTGAAATTATGACATCAGTCAAGAGACTGATGCTGAGCAATTGATACTCAAAGGATTTTTATGAGGCTGCTTATAATCATTTGCATTTTGATAATTTATTTAGTATTTAGTCTATGTAATCAACCCTGGTGACTGCTGGATATTTTGGTGGAAGGATGTCTTTGTTAATGATCCAACATTTCCATCCCTTCACTTAAGAGGTGAGACTGAAGTATACATATTCTGAGATAAAGGTCTTTCCGAAAAGCAGTGGACACTGGACATGTCATTCATGATATTTCAAAGGTTTAAACCACCTGCTACCCCTGCCCATAATTTTTATATATTATTTATAAAAAAAACACAAAAACAATCAATCAAAAAAACCCTCATAACATTATTTTATACAAATCCTGTGCTGGTCAACTTTAAGCCCTCCCTGATTCCATTCCCACCTTGACAGTGTGACAAACCTACTTTTTAAAGGTCAGTGGATCCTAAGGACAATAATGTTCTTTAAAAGCATCAACGAGTCTTGTGGCACCTTATAGACTAACAGACGTTTTGGAGCATGACCTTTCGTGGGTGAATACCCACTTCGTCAGATGCATGCATTGTCCCATACATCCGACGAAGTGGGTATTCACCCACGAAAGGTCATGCTCCAAAACGTCTGTTAGTCTATAAGGTGCCACAAGACTCTTTGATGCTTTTACAGATCCAGACTAACACGGCTACCCCTCTAATGTTCTTTAAGTGGATACTTCTCCTCCTGAGCTGTGGCTCCAGCTCGTCTCCTCTGATTATCATTCAGGGTCAGATCCATAGGGAAAGAATACCACTGACTTCAGTGGGAGCTGGATGGTGCTCTTAGAAGAAGTTGGAGGTAGAGTACAGGAAGAAAGGTTGTTACTTTTGGAGAGCTCTTCTTCCTGTTTCTAAACATGGAGAGGAGAAAGTCTTTCCAGCGGTTGCTTCATGCTGGTATCATGCTGGATATCCTAGTATCAACCCCACTTGGAAGACATGAAATCCTGTCTTTGTTGAAGTCTATAGGAATTTTGCCATTGACTATAGGGGAGCCAGGATTTCACCCCTGATATCCTTGTTGCGAGATAAGGATGATATTGGTAGTATGAGGAAATAGAAGAGTAGGAAGAATCCAGGTTAGGTAAAATGTGCAGCTGGGCATTCCAGTAAAAAGTCAAAATAGGGCGGTGGGGGGCTGATTCTTCTCCCATTGACTTCAGTAGCAGCATGATCCAGCCCTAATTGACTGAGCCACACAGTCTTTTTTTATTCTGCTGTGAAAAGTTGAAGTTAGTTGTTTGTATAACACTCCATTCTGATGAAGCTTTTCATTATCTTACCACTAATACACTGTAGAAAATGGAATCATTAGAGTACAGCAGCCATTCAAATGTAAACATTTGAATAATTTACACTTTCAACCTGTGTTAAATAAAAGGATTTAATCTCAGATGGAGATCTGACAATAAATATTCATTTCTAATTTTCAATAAGTAAACTTTACCTCCTTCTAAAAGCCTTTTTTTCTGCAGGATAATGGCAATTTTGACACTTGGGCACATTTGGGATTAAAATTTCCCTCTGGTCAACAGAATCACGAAGAGTCATTATTAAAATTAAAACTCGAAATAATTACAAACGTTACAATTAGCAGCTATTCCTGAATCTTGATGTACTATAACCAACAAAAGCTATGACTTCTTCTTGCAGTTTTCCTGAGGGATGTGAAAAAGAACTGGAGGAAAAGAATTGCCTTCTAAACTTGGGCATGTTACTGGAAGATTGCCAGCCCTGAAAGAACCTTGTGATAGAGAAGCCAGCAGTGATGTTGCAGTCTCTTTTCAGTCCATGAGTGTCATTATGGACACTGCTTTGGAAGAGAATGTGGTTTAGGGAATTTTTTGCTATATACGTTTTGTAGTGGCAGCCAATAGTGCTGTGATAGTTATACTGTCATCATGTCCAGTATGAATCTTTATTTTCAAGTGTTTATAATTCTGTAGTAAAAATCCATTCAGCGTTTATACTAAATTTACACAAGGTCTCTGTCTAGCAAAGGTTATGTTAACGACTTTTTTTTATGTGGTTGTTCTTTAGATCACATGAGTGAAGAAAATAAAAGATGCTTACTGATTTCAAATGCCGTTGTGTGCCTTTACAACTCCAAAATGGCTTTTTATTTAACAATATGAGATAGGTTCTAATTCCAAACATACAATTCCATACCAATTATTTTTTAGAAAACTATTGCTACAGAACATAGGAATTGCCACCCTGGATCATACTCAAGGTCCATCTAGGCCAGTATCCTGTCTCCCACAATGACCAGTGCCAGATACTTCAGAGGAACATGTAAGCAACATGCATTAGGGAGCTATTTGGGATAATCTACCCCCCCCCATATTAGGTCTCACCCTGAGTCAGAGGTTGGCTTAAGGTGTGAAGCATGAGATTTAATAGCCCTTCAAAATAATTTGTTATAATTAATTATAATAGCTTTTCATGGGTTTTTCCCCCCCATATAAATGCCCAACCCTATTTGAATCTTGCTATATTCTTTTTGTAATGACTTCCTGTGCCAATGAGTTTCACGGTCTAATTATGTGTTTTGTGAAAAAGTATTTCCTTTTATCAGTTTTGAATTTGCCACCTTTTAATTTCATTGATTTGCCCCCTCCTTCTTATAGTATGACACAGGGAAAACAGAAATTCCCAATGTATCTTCTCTATACGATTCAGTATTTTATATACTTTATCATGGCCCTTCTTATATTTCTTCTTTCTAAGACACAACTGCAATCTTCTCAATCTTTCTGTCCCATGCTCCTCATCATTCTTGTCATCCTTCTTTGAACCCTATGGGGTGAGTATTACTGCACACATTATTCCCGATGAGTCTGCACGGTTGATTATATAAAGGCATTATAATATTTTCTGTGTTATCTAATACCCCATTCTTCATAACAACTATGAAGAAGCTGATCCTAGAGCCCTTATTCACATGAATAATCCTTATGGTATATTGGATAAATGCTCACCTTTTGGGGCAAAAAAGTGCTTAAATTAAACTATAACTGATTTTGTTTTAGGGTGTTTTTGCGTAGATGGTATTAAAAACTGTATAAATAGATCTTTGCACAGTAGATCATACAAACGCATCAAGACTAACTATGAATCATTTCTATTTTTAAAAATTAAACTTTCCCCTCCCTTCATTTTCAGAGTCTTTCATGTCAGCTTTCACACACCTATGTTAAAGGAAAGTTTTTTTCTGGGTGTTGTGCTTAAACATTTTTACACTGTGATTGAGTGGGGATGGGAGAAAAGGCACAGTCAGGACCCCACAACAACAACAAAGGAAGGTGAGCCACAAAAAATCCTTTCTAACCGCTTTTCACTCTTCAACTTCCATTAACAAAATGAGTAGGTGACAATTCCCAGCGAATTAATATTGGAAATTCAGAATTGAGTTTGTTTCCATTGTTCACTCATCCCATAAAAGTTTGGTACTACAAGAGTTTCCAAAATGAGTAGAAACTGGGACCACCTTCGATGGGCTTAAATTGTAGTAAGGGTGGGTTAAGTTGGACATTAGGAAAAAACTTCCTAACTGCCTTGGTGATTAAGCATTGGAATATATTGTCTATGGAGGCTATGGAATCTCTATCATTGGAGATTTTTAAGAGCAGGTTAGACAAACACCTGTCAGGGATGGTCTAGATGACCTCTCGAGGTCCCTTCCAGTCCTATGATTCTATGATCTTTTTATAATAGAATTGTGGCTATATGGAAGACAATATGCACCACATATTCCCCACCTCAACACACGTTAGAAAAGACCACAACAAAACATTATTTAAAGCCTCTCAAGGGAGCTCTACACTGTGCCTTTTGTCATGTGTGAGACGGTTGTTAGGATGAAAAGGAGAGCCAGACAATACCATTTTCCACTGACAACAGTGGTCATGGACAGAGGTTAGAGCATAGTGGACAGCTTATTAGCACTATGCAAAGCCAGAGATTTGCTGCACAGAGATTTTGCCCTTATTAATGTAGTAAATAACATTGTGTTAGTCTTCCTCTAGATATTTCCCATTCCTTTCCTTTGCTTTCATCTCATGGCACTGTGAAAATAGAAATTACTTGGGAAACCAATTGGTTTGAAATGGTTTTTCTTTTAAAACCATTTTTTGAGACACATTTGTAATTCATCTTCCCAATGAGCACCTTGCCCCTTTCTTTTTCCCATCTGCATCTCTATTTTCCTTTTCTCTTATTCATTCCAAGTGTTTCCTCTTTCAGTTTTTTATTTTTTACACTTTCTTTTCTTTCTCAATGTTCCTTTCCCCCTTTCCCTTCCATCCTTTACCTTTCTCTGCACTTCTTCATCCACCTTTCCATCGCTCACTTGATTTAAGAACACATGAGAAGAGAATTGCCATGTACAAAAGTTAAAGATATATATGGGATCCTTCGTAATGCAGTTCACTCAGGCTTGTGATGGTGAAAAGGTATGTTTTCCCTGAGCTTGCCAGCAGTGTAAACCTTTCAATTGATAACATAATACATTTTTATGGTCTTTGTATAGCGATTTTCCATTTAAGTGTAAGTTAAATTGATGAATTCACATTGAGGCATAGAATAAGGACTTTTTTTTTTGTAGTATAAATTCTACATGAACACTCCTGTCCTCCATTCTGAGTGGGCTTTCTCTGCAGTCATATATGAAATGTGCCCTTAGGTTCTGCTGCAATGAGGTTTACATTGGTGTGTGGAGCTGCAATAGGCATTCTGGGCTTGCTCCTATACTCACTGAAATCAATGGCAAAGCTCCACTGAGTTTAATGGTGCAGGATGAGGGCCTTTGTGATGATTTTGGAACACGGAGGCCATGTGGGTGTCTTTGCATTTTGGGATGTGCTTTAAATGTCTATATTGTAATATCTGAGTAGATCAGAGTAAGAGAACTCATTTTAAGTTGCTGTAGTATGTCTCTTCACCAGTGGTGATTCAAGTTAACTTCTGAATTACTAGGATGATAAATAACGGGCATCTTTAAAAGTTTTATTTTCCCTTTATCCTAGCAGTTAGATATTACCAGTTCTAGCAGAATTACCCATTATAAATACTCTCTTATCTACTATTAACAAGAAGAATTGTTAACTGGATCCACTGTATCTGGCATTCTTACGTCATGTCACACAGCAATTCTATTTCACTAAAAACACTCATATTCTCTTGTGAAATATGATTAACTAGGATTTATGGGTTTTTTTTATAAGTTACCCAGCCAAGTACCAACTATGTCTGATCCTGTTGGCTTATTAGAAGTGAGAAAATCACAACTACATTACTTGGGCTGTGATTTTCTCAATCTCATAAGTGGGAGTCCTCTATAGAAATCATAGATGCTACAAGAAATGATGTTTGGGATTCAGTAGGTGATACTCTTGTTCAACAGTCAATAATGAATCAATGTCCCTACACAGTGCTCAGGAGCACTCTGTTGCTGGAGTATCTGCCATTAGATGAGATGTAGAATGAAGGCCCTGACTACTCATGTTCAGTAAATGGTCCCATGGCACTTTTTTTTCCGCAAGTGTAGAGCCAATGTGTTCTGGTCAAATTCCAACTTTGGTAATTATATTTAGCCTACCCAAAATTCCCTCTGTATTTTCATTTCGTTAAATTATTTTTCAACCCCTCTTTGTCACATGGAGCTTCTTCAGCTACCCAGTTGAGCTGTCCCGCCTAGCTGGTGTCTGTAATTTCATGGTAATAAACACACCCAACCTGTTTTCCTTTCATCATGTGTACTTTTATTCCACAGTTCTTTTTCAAATAGAATAAGATACAGGCATATTGCAGCAGGAGCTTTCCGCACAACTGCTCTTCTTTGCACAGCTTGCCCTCTGAGCTCCTCCCTCCGGCTTCCTGTTCCTCCCACTTATATCCTTCCAGTTACAGTTAACCTCGTTATCTCTAGCTTGCTTATATATACACACCTGCCCCTGGAAATTTCCACTGCTTGCAGTGTGAGAAGTGTGTATTCACCATGCTGCTGCTGCAAAAAAGTCTCTCTGTCTATAGCCACAGGATTGCTTGCTGCTTCTTTGCTTCAGACTAACCAGACTAACACGGCTACCCCTCTGATACTTTACTTTTTCAGTAATCTAGTAATTATCACCCAGGTGCTTGTAATCTCCCAAAATAAAGTGTTTAATTGTTCCCAGGTGAGCCTGCAGCCTTTTCTGTGCTGCAGCAATACTTATGATCAGGCTGTTGCTAGCACTCTGAGATATACCTCCTCCCCTATTTCAATTGAGACCTTTTCTTGCCTACCAGGGGAATCTTTTTCTCTGTTTGAGCCCTTTGATCTTTATGGGGTTGAGGTTCTACTGGGATTTCTCATGCCCTTTCAGCTTGGCCTTCCATGAGCCACTGGTGAGGGTCCCCTGCCTTCCACCCACAAAAAGTACACTTTGAGGGTGGAGATTCCCCCACAGCTCTATCTCAGCTCATAGATCATCACACCAATCACGCCCCACTGATCTTAGCCTTGGTTTCTTTTGCTTCTGTCTTGGACATACTAGAGTAAGTTGTCCCTCCAGAGTCAGAGGGTTGGGATCCCTCTCTTCCCATGACTTAAGTCTTGAGCAAGTGGCAAGATATCGGTGAAAGTTCACCCATCAAGGCGTCCTTATTGAGACCCTTCTCCCTCTCTTCAAGGCTTATTTCTTCAGGGAGTCACCAAGCCTCCATCATGCTTCTGCTTCAGGAGCTCCTGATCTACTATTGCCTAAACCACTGACCCCTTCTCAAGTTCTTCTTCCCCCTCCCCCCAAGTCCTCCAGCAGTTTGTGCTTTCTGGGCTCATTCCTCTGTGTCTGAGATCATCTCACACAACCTCTGGAAGATTATCTGCAGGGTTTACATTCTTGATTTTCCCCTCCATCCTGTGTCCTCCTTACTCAAGATAAATGGAGTCTGGTCTGTTCCTATCATGAATGAATAGTATAATAACTTTACTATTCCTACTCTCTGCCACTTAAATCTTCTGATGGGAGGAATTATTCTCCCCCCTGCCATGTACACAATAGATGGTTATTATCACCCTCTCTCCATTGCCACAGTGGCCTAATCAACATACTTCAGACTAGGGAACATGCAGCTGTCGAGTCTGCCACTCCCCTTGTTGTTCTCCAGCCTATTCTGACAGGAATTGTCTTTATCCCAGACCTGCTTTTTACACCTGCCCACCCACAGAACTCCATGAACCTGCAGTCCATGTATGGACAGCCTTTTTTTATGTATCCTTTGCCACTGCGTTGGTAGCAAACTACTGTGTGGGCTGTTGGGTACCCTTATTCACCCCTTGCATCCCCTTGTCAGGATTTGATTAAAGAGGTTCCCCAATCTTTTTTCCCACTTCCATGGTTGTAGGTGGATGGAGTTCTCTCCATGGGAGGTTTGCTTCCACATAGTCCTCTGTTAGTTTCACAGCAGGATCTAATGATTCTGGCTGGTGCCTCTGGACCCAGACTGTAGCAGCCTTACGGAGGCTCTGCATAAACTATTCAAGGATAATTACATCCATCAGGGTCTCTATATCCCGCCAATCTGGCCTCTGCCACCAAATGGCCTAGTCTGACAGTTCTGTGTGAATGCCCTGGGGTGTATGCCACCATTCCACCTACCTGCTCAAAGTTTTTGGTGGCACTTCTCCACGTACAGGCCCATTCTATCCCGAACAGAAGCCTTCAGAGTAGTCTCTGGTTTTGTGTTTGCTCAGGGCCTTATAAGCCACTTGAGCTTTGCTGGTCAGACATGGTGCTAGCCATAGTTCCCAACCACCCTTGTCCCATATAACATTGGTAGCCATCCACTCAAAAGTCAGCAAAAAGGCATCAGTCATCTCCTGGGGTTATTTTACATATTACCTAGCCCACTGCCCAATTCCCAGTCCCCTCATTGGAACTCACTGGCCTCTAGAGGAGTTGTTGCCATACCAGTGACTGCACTTTAATAAACTCCTGTAATGTCCACTACTGCTCCAACTGCCAACCAAGAAATGCTCGCCTGTCTGCCTGCTGGATCTTCTGCATCGCTGTCTGTTGCTCACTTGTCCTCCATTGCATCCAGATCCCCCTGACCTAGTGCAGGTCATTCATCTAGTCTCCTTTTCTCAACGGAGAGGGTAAAAATCCTGGAGAAGCCCTCATGTGCCCCATGTGCCTCAATAGGTACCCCGTGAGTAGCATTGCTTAGCTGGGTTTCTGTCATCTTGTGGCGATAAACGCACCCAGCCAGTTTCCTTTTCACAACATGTACTTTTTATTCCACAGTTATTTTGCAAATGGAACATGACACAGGCATATTGAAGTAGGAGCTTTTCACACTGCTTCTCTCCTTCACACAGCTCCCCGTCTGAGCTCCTCCCCTCTGCGTCCTGATCCTCCTACTCATATCCTCCCGCTTAGTGCTAATTGGATCAATAGCCTAGTGATTACCACTCAGGTGCTTGTAAACTGAGCCTGAAGCCTGTTCTGTGGTGCAGCAACACCAGTGATCAAGGTGCTGCTGCTAGATTTCTTTTAGGAGAGTGTGACAGAGTGATATCATATATTATCACTGGCACAGAATTGGTGGCAATTTAGTGGTGGCTCAGTGATCACTATATCAACAGACTGTAGAGAACCTTGAGGTCTGTAATAGTGACAGATATAAATATATAAATGCTATGTAAAATTTAAGTTGTTGTCATTTTATTTTCTTGGCATGGTCATAATGCAGTGCACACTTACTGCATGATAATCTTGCCACGGCATATCCCAGATGACAAGTCACAGTGAGCCAAATTCTGCTATCCTTACTTGTCTGAGTAGTTCTGTTTGAGACCCTGAGTCATGCAAATACTTAAGTACTTACTTAAGCCCAGCTACTCAGGGCAGTATTTAAGCACATACATACGTATCATTGACTTTAATAGGTCTTAAGCATGTGCTTACATTAAGGACGTGTTTAAGCGCTGTCCTGAATAGGGATACTTTCTTGAATTCAGGCCTAAAGCAGTATATCCTTTCAGCAAGATCAGGCTTCTGGAATAGATCCATAGAGAGCTGTACTGACTTCTCTGGATTTCCCATGTGAATAGGCTTCCGAGGAGCTCATTGGATTGCCTTTCCCTCTTTAGTGCCATTTTTCAAGGAGTAACTCGTTCTAGATTAATTTCGACACTGATACATGTTTTAAAAGAAAAAAAATCAGAACATTTCTCTTGAGATGTGTCTAATTTGTGACCCCTTCCCTGTTAAATGGGATGTTTGCCATTTATAGGCCTCATGGTTATCTTCGTTGGAACCTTTGTACTGTCTTTATGTGCTGCTACCATGCTAGTAAGTGGGTCACTTCTTTGTTTTTAGAATGAGGACTGAGCTGCACTGCCTCTTTGGCATACCAATAAACCTAGCAACAATAAAAAGAAACAATGTTCATTATACTGCTGTGTGGGGACTTTCTTTAAGAGTTGGGCCCTAAATGGTTTTTAATCCCAGGATGCACTGATTGTGATAATGTGAGAGAGGCAAACCAGCGTCAGTTATAAAATCATTGCAAATATGAGCGGAATAAAAAATGGTTAAAAGGATCTTGTTACACTTTCTGTTTATTCCATAAGGATTTAAGGAAAGTAAAATAGGCAATGATTTTGTTTAGGACTTGTTTATGAAAGATTACTTTTTGTATAGGTAAGTCAAAACGTTACGGAAGTAAACAGAATTTTAATACAGTCAGTTTTAGTAATTTTTTCTGTTGTTTGACTTAACTGCTTCCTAACATAATATAAAAGCTTGCAGCAGTCAGTGAGGAGCAAAAACCAAAAACCAACCTCAAACAGCAACAGCCAAAAAACAAGCCAATTTAAAGAAATAAAAGGTGTGAAATGTAAAATATGGCACACCTATAAAATATAATTTGGTTTTTTTTTTCAATCTGCAAAAGTGCTGTAGATTACAATAAATCTCCAAATGTCCAGCATTGATTACTTTAAGCTTTTAGCTTTAATGGACAATAGCGCAGCATATTATGATGTCATGATTATGGAATTGTGGAAGAGAGTTAGAGTGATTCTGGACTTTATTTTGGCACCTTGAAGAACTCAATGTTACCACAATTATTGGTTTTCTGAAATATGTCCCTATGCATTATTCTGATCAGATTACTTGCATTGCACAATCCTCTGGTGAATAACGGGACAATAGTATGAAATAAATCTCTCTCTGAAATTTAATCTCCATGTCTGTAGACTGGCAAGAAGAACATCCACATCCCTCTGATAAGAAGTTGTATATTTTCCCAAATGGTGGTATATATTTGTTTCATAATTGTCCTTAACGTAAATTCCCAAACAAGAAAGTAATGATGTCAAAGATTTGTGAGGAAAGGAAGGTTGAAATATGGTTAAAATGTTCCTATAAACTTAGTATGAAGAAACTCTAATTTCCACTGTAAACTACAAGAGACAGAGTGAATTGCGTGCTTTACAGAAATCTTTAACCTTTCATCTATTATTGGTTCTCAGTATAATTTGTTTGATAATCTTCTCCCTAAATAAGTCGTGGTCCAGTTTATCAGCTATTAAAATAGCCTCTCATTTTGCACTGTTGGCACATCAGGACTATGGTGGAACTGACAGGAAAACAAAATTACCTGACAAGAGAGATCCTTCCAAGGTAAAATCTAAGCATGAGAATGTAAGGAAATTTATGCTGTGGCTCTGGAGGTGATCTGAGTGTGCATTGTTTCCTGTCCCTTAAACCTTGTAAGCATGTTCACTCAAAGAATAATTAATATAGGAAAAAAGTGTACAACAGATCAAATGATCAGCCTTCAGCTTCCACTGATTTACATACAAAATCACACCTACACAAACACTACATGTGCACTAACATCTGAGGATACCCTTTAAACAGCTAAATACCTGCATACAGACAAATGTTAGGATCTGTGCACACAAACACACACAAGTGTTAAAAGACAACTTTAATTGGTAGCTCATGCACAGGGGTTTTCACCTGCAAAATAAATGTGTAAATTTCTGATCACAAAGTTTTTCAGGAGGAGGCTGGGTAAGGATTCAATTGGTACTTTGAGACTTTGGAAGATATAGTTATTCATGTAAGCCTATGAAAGGTTATTCACTTTGCACAAATGGCCGTTGTATTTCCTTGTATATAATGTTGCATTTTTAGTCAAACTGGCATACAGTCTCATCTTGGCTGTGAATCTCTCCCTCAGGCAGCCTCAATTCACATACAGGCTTATGCAGCATGCAAAATATCATTAACAAGTGATGGCAGAGACATGGTGGCACTGTGAGTTAGTGCAGCATCCTTTCACTTCTGGAGACCTGAGGTCAAACCCAGGTTCAATTCACAAGTGAAAATTGGATTTGAGAGCCTCATCGTAGTCTCCATTTGTTCACATAATGAAAACCATTACACAATTTGGCATGACTACCAATATCTGCTCAAAAATGGTCAAGGACTGGAGTAGCAGGGGTGTTGCCAATTGGGATTAAGATATATTGGCAGAACTATAGGTGGAAGTTTATCCACCACCTGCTTGCATTATTCTGGCTTGAGACACTGCTATTATCCCTATACTTCTTGGCACTAAATTCACCCAAATGGAAAAAAAAATGATTTTCTGGGTTGAAGACTGATACTATATGACTGTTACATACAGAAAGCTATTTAAATAAATTGTTACATTTGCACAGTTAAGCACTCAAAAGTAAAATGTGCATTATGCTGGGCATACATTGTCATAGCTCCTCTGAAGTCAATGATGCTACGCCAATTTACACCTGCTGAAGATCTGGCCCATTGTGCTTACACAGTAAGATTCACACACAAAGCAGTTGTTTCCCCCTACAACTCTCTAGAAGGTGCATGGGTGGCAGTTGTTCTTCTCTGTGCCACAGGAGCTCCACAATGCTAGAATGCACTTTGCCCCCTTGCTATTCATTGGCTACTGCAAAATCCATAGGGGTCATGGCAGCTGGCATACATGCAGTTTAGAGCAGCTCTGAGATTTTCCCTAGCCTGCTTCAGTATCCCCAGAACCAAGAAGTTGCAAGCTGCCTCACCTCAGTTCCCGCATCAGTACTAGTGTTGGTGCAGAGATGAATTTGACTTATAATTTGTTTCCTGTCTGAGATTGACGTGAGGCACTGTTTCTGACACAATGGATTTTCTGTCTCTCTTAAAATCTTTACTTTCCCTCTTCTGTGTTGAGTTGACTTTCTTTCTTTCTTACTATTTTTTTCTCCTCTGCTCCTCCCTTGTATTTCCTCAGGCCAGTTCCTATTTTCTCCTGCTCCTTCTGCAAACATGCTGATCAACTATGCTGCAATGTCTCCGCTAGAACTAGCTCTGCTTACAACTTTTTATATTCCAGGTCATATTCTAGAGCAATGGTTCTTTAACTCCCGGACTCCTTACCATGATTTATCACACTTCTCTCTCTCCCTCTCTCTCACTTACTTAAACAGTTGCATTAACTGTACTCAGAATTAGGTTGTGGCGTGCCAGTCCTCTTTCCACCCAGAATTTTCTGTTGCTACTGCTACTGTGGCTTAGGCTTGCTCTGGGCTTTCTTTGTTGCTATAGTATGTAAAGGTCCTATTATGAAAGTAACTGTGCTGCAAACTGTGTGAGTATTCTAGTCTATTCTATATAGGTTCTTACACTGCTCACCACTGTGGTATCTCAGCACCTTACAGTAGTGCATTAAGCAATGTGACTAATGTCTGTTACATGTTTGCTGTAGTGTGAACTGGATATTTCCTCGACTGGGCAGACTCAGCCTGAGCTGAGTGTTAACACAGTTAATAAAAGTCCTATGTTTTCTCTTCAACTATCTTGCCTCCTGTGTCAGAGATGGTCAACATTTTCTGAATTTTGATTTTTATTGATATTTTTTTTGTCACAATTTGAAGTTTCTGCAAAACCAGAATTTAGGATTATCACACACAAAAGTTTATCCTGTTTCTCTACCAGTTGCAGGGCTGACTGAAATTTTCTGGCTTCCAAAATTTTGATGAAAATGTTTGTCAAAATTTTGCCCCCAAATAGGACTAGTTGTACCGCCGAGTTCTTACTAAAATCTACGTGGTGCTGGAAGTTACTTCAAAGCAAAGTGGGAACATTCCCTGGCCTGAAAACCTTACCATCTAAATACAGACCAGAACAAAAGGCAATATCATAGGAGTGAAGTAAAGAACAGACGGAGGGGCTGCTGTGCAAATCAAGGTGTTTACTATTTATTTAAATTCAATATTGTTTTAATTTAATTTAATTCAGTTGCAGATATAGTTTACAAGTCTACATCTAAAGTTTGTTTATTTTCTGCTATTTAATAGAATTGTGTCCATTTTCATAAAAGTATATGAATCTACTTCCTCCAGGTCCACTGGATTTGCAAGGAAAAATGGCACCAGTTAAAACAACAATTTGTTTTTCTCTTTAGTGCAGGGGGTAGAGGAAAGGTACTTAAAGTGCAGATAATGACATTCCTCATGTGGCAAGCCCAGTAGCATGGCAGACATATAGAGGGAAGACTCCTGGCCCTACTAAAGTCAATGGGACCTGGATTTAACCCATGTTTTTATATAGAGGGAGAAGGATGATAAAGAGGAATTTGTTCCGGTTATAGAGTACACATCTGAGAGATATAATAGCCTCAGGAAAAAAGTTACTAGTTGGAATTTTTTTTCCTTTTTTTTTTTTTGTAATCAGTTACGGTTTGAACCAGATGACTGACTTCTATCAGAAAATTCAAACTTGAATTTGGGGGACTGTGATTCCTTAACAAAAGGCCCGCTTCTCTGTGGAATATGAAATAAGCAAGTAAACGTTTAGCATTTATGTAGTAGGCTATCCATAGGTGCTAGAATTGAGGGTGCTGCTGTCCCCCTGGCTTGAAGTGGTTTCCATCATATACAGGGTTTACCGTTTGGCTCAATGTGTTACACATCCTCCCTGTAAGGGGATACTTCTTCCAAAAGTTTAGACCGACTGCTTCCTGGACAGCTAGGTTGGGAGGTGGTAACTAACATTTCCCAGTGATCTGCTTGATCCCAAAGGGACACTCCTCTTGCGTTTGCTAGAAGAAGTGGTGATGAGTTCCTCATGCTGCTGAGCTGTTCTGCCTTCTACGTGGTTCTGTGCAGCCCTATAACCATCACTTGTGTAGAAAGAGCCAGAATTTATAATTTATTTGCCACATCTGCCCCAGGAAGAACGCTGGGGAAAATGAGCTTCTGGCAGGATACGTCCCCAAGTGAGTCAGCCTTGCTCTATAGGGGCAGTTGTGGGGGCAGGGCCAAGCCTCATCTAGTCTCTACACTTCTCTCTCTCCCTTTCAGCAATTTTGATTCCCATAGGCAAAAGAAGTGAGATGCCCTGGCACTCCTCAGAGTGCAGGGAACAGAGGGACTACTATTGTCTGTTGCCCTTGGCCCTGTGTGGCCAAATAAGCAATCTGACCATGAGGGTTTAGCTGGGAAATGCACGTTTTTAAAACCAGAAACACAGGAAAACTCAGATTCTAGACCCATACAATTCAGCAGATTTGTATTTGGGTCCCTAGCTCCCTCTCGGTTGTCTGCTGGGTCCTTCTACCATTAGCTGTGGGCTTCTGTGTATGAAATCTTCTACGGAGCAGTTGTGATGGGAGAGCCAGGGAGAGGGAGGAGGGTTAGGGCCTGTCAACCGAAATGCCACTGGGATAATTTTCCTTTTGGTGGATTGGGAAATGTTTGATGCTTTCTTGCTCTGTCTACTCGTAGTTGGAGTTAGCAGAGCACTCACTGATCGCTGCACTCAGCAGCAGGCCCTATGGTCTCCTAAAATCAGGCAGCCTTGGACTGGAGTACTTGGATTAGCTCCCATCATACAAATGATTCAGTTCCTCATATCTGAATGTTTTGCACGTCTGATGAATGTAACTTATTTGCCACCTTAAATTATCCCATAATCTGAAAACATTTTGGTTGTTTCCAACATTACATGGCTTTAGTACTTGCCATCTGATTTTGCGAAGCCATCCCGGAGTCTTATTGTTTATGTACAGCAAGCAGTCTGCCACATTTATCCTTTAGAGGTGTAACTGACTGTAGTCAGTACAGCCCAAGTATCAAATACTCAAATACTTAATCAATCTAGACAGTTTAAAACAAAATGTGTAGAAAACTGTTTGTCAAAAAAAATATTTTACTTGATGAAATGGCAACTTTTCTTGTGTCTGTTCAGCAAAGAAAGCATGGCCCCATTAAAGTCAATGGTAAATCATCTCCCATTGACTTCAATGGGGCTAATATTTCACCCATTAAATTTGATGGAAAAATTATATATTACGAATGATTTAATCAGCATTTATTGTGATGTACATGTTATGACCATTTCTTGCTTGTTTGTTTTAGCTGATGGCTTTGTCCATATTATCTAAACAGCATCAGTGGTATTTGTGAGTACATTTCAGTTATTTGAGTATGAGCTTTAAAATGTTAAAAATGTCAATGAAAAACACTAGTGTTGGTATTTTCTAAATATCACCCTTCCTTAAAACATTTTAGTACTTTTTTAGTGTTTATTTATTCATCATTAAGTCAGCAATTGCAAATGAGAAATTCAGGAAAATGTCTACCAGCAAATGTACATATGTTTAAGTTCAGTATTTTGCAGTTATTTAACATTAATGTTATTTAATAAAAGCCTGACTCCTGTGACTAACTCACTGGCAAATATTCAAATCACAGAGAATTCTATGCTTAGTTTTGTCATAAATGTTAGTTAAAAATATTTTATTGCACTTAAATGGTTCAGGGGTCTTTATTAACTTGATTTTATAAAAATACTCAAAGTGATCTGAAAGCTAGAAATTCCCTCCAAAGGTTTTAGTACAAATATTTTATAAGCTCCCAAATTAAATAGACAAAACATATGATTTTTTTTAAATCAGCTAAGAGAAGATAAACTAATTTTCAAGATTTTTTAAAAGTCCCAAAGTCTTAAAAAGCTTGTAGTATTTAGTTCAGATTTAAACAAAATCTAGGGGAAAAAATGTACAAAGCTGAGTTCTGATCTGGGAGGTGTCTTCAAAATCATTATCCATGCGGACTGGCAGTCTGATCAGGGAGGTATTAGAAATAACCTCATATTTAGACTGAAACCTTTCCCCAGAGGGTGTGTGATCATTTGTGAGGCAAACAGGGACATCTCTGGTTACGATAGTAGGGCTTGATCCTGCAGCTCTCCCACAGAAGTGATGTGAGTAACCTTTGAAAGAAAAACATTGTTTTTTCAGACATTCCTATAAGTTTTGGAAAATAACTGTTCTGTTCTTCCTTTACAAGCCCATACACCCAGTAAATACATTCAGGAGTAGACTATGATTTGGAAACTACCTATCTGAGCTGTGAAGTGAGGGGATAAAGAACTCCCCTTGTACCTGGGTATGGGCTATTAATGAGTGGTAAGGGAGTGGTGTAATGGACTGGCCAAAGCTGCTGAACTGCCTGGGAGTGAGTGTGTTTAACATGAGGCCTGTTGCATGCTAACCTTTCCTCTGAATAGGTCACCATACTGCAAGGCAAAAATCTACAATCTTCCGAGGCTTGCCCACTTGATTGGGTCTTATACTGAGAAAGTTCCTGCATAGTGTAAAAGAAAGGTAGTACATCAGATACATGGCTTTGTTCTGACAACTTATATTTATGTGCGTATGTCTCTTTTCTCCACAAATCTTTGTTTGGCTGGCTGGATATTATACCTCAGCTGGAACTAGCAAAACCTATGACATTCATGAATGCACACTAGAGTGCTTTGCTCATGCACTTACTATAACACACACTTTATATATGGGCCCAGGCAGTAAATAAGCCTTACAAAGAGCTGAACAGTTGACATTGTAAGAGTTAACATACATCCGTGTTTCCTACAGAGAAAACGGTTGGTTTATACTCTTGACTGAGAAAACAGTTTCTAAACAGCCAACTTTCTCCTGCCAGTTTTTTCCTAACTGCAGTCCTAATATCTACTGCTATTCATGCAACGGCACACTCAACAATGGTATAAAGGGTGGACTTTAGGTATTCAGCTGGGAAGATGAAGAAAATTGTTTTTGTAATGCCAAAAGGCAGAACTACTATTACAGAAGGTCTTTAGACATTACTGCAGCAATGTAGCACTAGAGTTTTGAAATAAGATGTCTGTTTGTAAGAAGATACCAGGGGGCATTTCTTTCCTGGCATATAATCAGAGATGTGTTAGAAACTCGGATGGAACTGCAAAGGTAGCATTTCTCCTTATGGTAGCCCACTCTATATTTACAGAAAAAAATGGTGAAACATTGACAGAAATGCTTACTGTTGATTGAAGCTCTTATGTAGAATATGATGAATAGATTATTTAAAACCAGTCAATTTTATGCTCTGTAATGATGCCCATTCTGATCCAGCTTTGGGCTATTGGGTATCTGTGCCAGCACTAACTTTTGTATCCAACATGTTTAAAGTTATTCATTTGTGACAAAGTAGTACTTGATTGTTTGTCCAGGATGTCCCCTTGTTCTTCTGCATTCTCTCTCTTGTTTGGGACTTCTGGGCTTTTTCTGTTATTTATAGATTGACCAAGGGACAAATTATGACTGCTGCAAGGCAACTATGCTGGGCTCAGGGTGGGGACACAACAAACCACTTGCTTCCTTCCCACATTTGCTGTCATGCCGGAAAGAACCATAGGCTGTATCCAGCACGCCCTGTGTAAGGGGAAGGCGGGCAGAGCACCCTTGAAGGCATTTTTTGATGACGCTGTGCACCCATCAGGCCTGATCCAAAGCCCATTGAAGTCAATGGGAGTTTCCACTGATTTCAGTGATGTTGGATCAAGTCCATAGTACATCCAGCCACCATTGCCTGAAATTGTACCTCCCTCCTCCACCTGACATAGCTCAGGAGGTAGGTGCTTATTTCATCTCAAGTCTTCTATTACTAAGTGCAATGGAATCCACATAAGAAAGCTACCATTGATTGTCAACTAATAATAATAGCACTTAGCACTTAAGTAGCACTTTATTACTTTTAAGTTATTTAATATTGTGTTTTATTCTTGTTAATTTACACAACATACCAGAGATTGTTAGTATTTTAGTCTCCAGTTTACAAATGGGGAAAATGAGGCAAAACAGTCATGTTTAATACCAGGCCACACAGCAAAGCAGCGACAAAGGCTGGATTTGAACTTGGCTTCCAGTTCTATGCTCCCTTCATTTGACTGAATTGCCTTCTCTAGTCTATGCTATCTCTGTACAGGAGAGTCACACTTAGCTACTTTTCTCTGCAAGTTATTGATGCAGATGTGGAAGCAAACGAGACACACACACCAGAGTGTGGTTAAATGTGGAGGCCACAACTTTATAAAACTATTAACCAGCTGGGGACCTATTCCTGAACTATCTCTCAGGGGTCTTCCAGTGTGGAATTTGAATGAGCATCAAGGGCCCTGGGTTCTACAAACCACATCTATACCTCATCCCTGCCTGGGGACTCTTATAGAAAGCCAGAGTCCCAACTCATTCCCCTCATCTATGCCAGAGGTAGAAGAGAAGAGATGAGGGGAGACATCACCCTCTTATCTATGCCCAAGTAGCCCATTGGGTTTCAGGGACCTCATATCATGCAGTTTCTTGAGCCATCCACCACACTGGAACCTGTCAGAGTTGTGACACATGTAATGTAAATTCTTCTGAGGGATTTTTCTCTGAGTTGCTGGATAGAAAGTGGAAAAAATCCCCACACTGTGATTTGACAGTTTTGCCATACAGGAAATGCATCCGTTCCAGACCCCAATCAGCATAGCCCCTGGCATCCAAAGAGATCCCGTCTACTAAGTAAGGGTGGGAAAGAGTGTGGCAGGAACAAAGCCAAAATGGCCAAAGCCAGCAGTGTCAGAAACAACGCCTCTTCCCTCCCCAGCCCCCACCTCTGCAAATGGGAGCCAATTAGTGGTTTGCAATGACCCCAGTCATGGAAACAGGAATGGATGGGCCAGGCTCAGAGCTCAGACCTTGTTAGAGCCAACCCACTTTCATCCTCCCACCAGGAAGTAGGGGGAGGGTAAATCAGCAGGATCACAAGTTCCCCCCTTACCCTTTTGTCCTCTCCCCTCCACCACCATTCAAAGTGGGGGAAAGGAAGGTGGTGGTATGCATGTCATCACTGCTACTGAGCCCACCAGTCTGGTTAGCTGATAAGCATTTGAATATTGCAAATATTCAAAAATCTCCTCAAAATAATGCCCTGCGTCATCTACTATTTTTTACCAAAATCTTATGTTTATTAAAGTTTTCATGTTTTTTGAATTGTTCTTTCTTTGTTCTTGATTTTAGTTATATATTGAAAAGGATGGCATCAAGCAGAATTAAATAATAATTGTTTCTATACAACAATTCCAGCATTGCCCAGATAAGATTCTTATGTACTGCAATAGGTGGCGAAACATTTGTGATCTTTTTCTGTAAATACCTCCGAAAGGAAAAAGAACAATACATAATAGATCTGAGTTCTAAGTCCACCCAGACAGTTTAACCCTTAGGTCATTGTGTTTGTATTTCACTTATTGGATTGTTAATAGATTTTCTTCATTTGTGCGAGACATTGTGAATGATGTGCTGAGGCCTTTCTATTACTTCAACACTGGCGGCCGTGGTCCACCTGTAAGAAGATAGCATTAAAAGCTGCTGGAGTTTCTACCTCTTGACAACATCCCAGCTGTAGACTAGCAATAGCAATCCTCCCGTGGCAGTTTTAATTATCGGCACCGGCGATACCATCAGTAAGTGTGTAATTACGTGTCAGTTTCCTGGCTGTTGGGTATGAAAAGTGGAACCAGTGAGATGATGATTGTTGAAGCTGTAGACTCATATTTAAACAATTCAAAATGTGTAACTGGCAGTGTCATTAAACAGAGAGAGTCTGACCCCAGCTGTCAGTTACTTTTCCTTATGCAGATTTTTTTCATGCTGTCTGTCAAAAAAGCTTCATGGACTGAAATGGGACAGAAGAGGAACCGTAATACTCCGAGTACAGAAGTGCCGCTATCCTCATGTCCCACAGAGGTGTTCATTTACCCTAAGTAAACACTACTGCAGAGACTGTAAATAAATCATGGACAGTACAGTACATTATATGGACTTTACTGATGAATAAACAAAGGCAGACTATCAAACAGACATTCTATCCTTAACCAAATATGAATAAAAGCTAACTCATTACATGAACTTAAAGAACGAGGTTTATGGTAATTTAAGGTATCATTATTTAATGATAAAATGGAATAATTTTCATTTCTCAGAGTTTCTACTATTAAAGTTTTGAGGCCATTGGGATAAATGATCAGCCAGCAAGTTACTATTACAAAATATGAGCAATAACAATTATCTAAAGTTACCATCTAAAATATGTTGTGGCATCAATCACTTTAATCTGAACTTCAAAGTTAGCAGATATGTAAGCTGTGTAGCCTTGTAATTTGGCCAAAATATGCTAAATAAATGGAAACTATAAATAGATATCAACATAAATAGACTCTTGTAGGTGCCTAAGAAAGGATTACTTTTTCTGCAAACACAGTCACACATTTCTAACATAACAACTCTTAAACTATTGGAAGATAAAGACATATTTGTTCAACCAGGTGATCATTTGTTTGACTGGCAATCTGGTAAACACTAGCATTCTAAGAGTTAACTTTAGCAGCACATACAAATAATGAAACTGTAGCTTATAAAAAGAACCATTGGAGAGTAAATAAATAGATTAATCTGCAAAGAAAGAAAAATATTTCTTTAATTTTTAAAATGTTTGCATTTCTCATAATAAAGCTAAGTTGCAGTTGCATACAAATGACATTACTTCATACCCTTAAGACACTTTAACTCAAAGCTTTAGAATTCATGCTGTTTCTAGCAGCAGTAATGTAACTATAGAGAAACACTGGGATTTTTGACCTTCTAAAAGCATTTTGTCACACCTACAGTAGCACAAAAATACTATATTAAAAATAGTTTTGCATATATTTCTTGTTTCAAAGACAATGCTATGGACTCACACATACAGTAGTGCAGGCTATATTAATTGCAGCAGTACTTTCCTACTTGAAGGTAATAAATAGGCACATATTAAATCCTCTAAGGATTAATTTGTATTTTATCAGCAGTGAAAAGGGCAATTTTTTTCATATCCAGGCTTAAGAGGTAGTCCTATAGACCTTCAATGGAAAATAAATTCTGCATATTATTTTGTACTAAGGTATTTTTATTTATTTTATTTTATTATTCTATTTTATTATTATTATTTTTTTACAATTCATCTTGCACAAAGTGATTATGTAATGCAGTGGGGAGAAGCAATTGCAGTTTTATATTGTGGACAAACATAGTTTCGTAAGTCTCCTGTCATATATATTTGTATGAACAGTTAAAAGAAAAACCAATAGAAAATAAAATACTATAACGTGTTTCACTTTTGTGTGGTATTTGAAATATACAGTGATTAAGGTCATTCAGTTTTCATGAATACATATTAATACCACCGTAGGTTTTTTATAGTTATATTTACAAGTTATTTTTGTTATTACTAATGAATAGTTGCAGGGTAGCCCTAATATATACAGACACAACATGGCTATGAGGAGCTGGTTTTTGCATGCCAAATTGCCATGGTTCTTTGTCTTTCATAGTGTAGTCCGTATGCTTGAGTATTTTCAAGTTGTGCTTCTGTCCTACTTGCATGTTAGCTGCAGGCTATGTGCATCACAGGGAGGAGGTAGTCCCTGGGGGAGAACCCAATTTTCTGCATTTAGTCAGGTAGCTTTGAAAGCAAAAGATGCTACAAAAATTAGCTCTCTTTTAGGAATGTTGGATGACTTTGGTACAACAAGCAGATTTGTATTTCAGAGGCCTTGGGATTTTATTTATTTATTTATTCTTAAAGGAAGACAGATTCTGATATTTTTAAAGGGACACTGCCTGCTTAGTGTAGGTCCAAAATTTCAAGCTAGATTCTATTTTCAGCAGGTGGAGAAGGTGCAGAGATGCCAGCTTGGAGCAAAAGTCCCCTGTAGTGATTCTGACTGAGTAAGCTAGAATTCCTCAAGGCTACTGGGGAACAAACTCTGAAGCAGTGGCTCTGCTACTTAGGGAAAGTATGCAGCACTGCCCTCACTCCCCCCACCCTGCTGCCCATCGGGAGCCTATTGGATCACAAAGCCTGAAATCTCCACTCACTTTCTGGATGGTCCAGATACAGGAGTGCAAGAGGAGGGATAGGGTTTCTGGCAAACAACTGCCTGACTCTTGTGCATCAACACATATATCCTGTGATCAGTTCTCTCTACTGGCTTCGGTGTGCTTTTGTGTGCAATTCAGTGTGTGGCTGGAGCCCTTAATGGTCTGGGACTCTGTCACCTAAGAGAACGCCTCCTTCTCTGTACTTTGTCATCGCAGTTAAAATTGGCTGGGAGGCTCTCGCTGTTAGTTCTCAGTGTGAAATCTCCAGGGGCAGTGGCAGGGCTTTCTCAGTTGAGTGCCCCTGCTTCTGGAATTCACTTCCCTTAGCGGTCCACCAGAGCCTGTCTCTAGCAAGGTTCAGAATATGTTGCAAGAGTTATTTATTTGGTTTAGCTTTGGTTAGCTTTTGTTTTATGGCTAGATTTGTTTGTCAGTTTTTGCTTTATTACTCCTGGAAATGCTAATGTGGTTTCAGACATATATATATATATATATATGGTGGGTATGCAGCAGAGAGTCTTTAACACTGCCCAGTGTGGGTACTCATATTCAATATGTATATAAAATTTTGTACCAAGCACGTAAACTGTTGCAGTAATAAGCACTGCTAAGGGCACAATTTTGCCATCATACACATGTTACAGTCTGCCCAAGTATGGGGTAGCATGTATTTGAGATGCCCTAAGAGCAGGGACTGAGCTATGACACATATTGGTCCCTGCATCTCTCTTGCTTTATGTGGGGAAGTACACTGGTCCTGCCATTTTCCTGCTAGTTTGCTTCCTCCTCTGTACCAGCTCAACTGTGCTTGCTGATGTTTTACCTATTCTCACCGACTTGTGGCTGCTGTCTCTCACCCCCCCCACACACGGCAAAAACAGCCCACAAAGGGAATGAGGTGGCTCCTTATGCCCCCTGACTTCCCTGCTCTGTAGCATAATCAGATTCACAATCTTATTTATTGCATATTACCTTACTATATAAATAGTCCCACAAAGTTTAGGAAGTGAGGTATTACTCCAGGGGAGTAAGAGTCCTGGCCCTTCTTAAGAAAATTTGAATCTTTTCAAGTCTGTTTTTTTAAAGTATTTCAGTTAAAGCTTTCTTTTTATGCAGCCACTCTTCTGCAGTGTTGTGATTTCCAGGATGGCAACATTATCATGCTAGTACAGAAATGAAAAGGAAAACTTGCTGGAAGTGAAAACAGCAGTGGCCAGTCTGTTTTCGTTGCCCATGTTGGGTGAAATGTGCAAGAGTGTAAACAAATAGCCAAAATGGTGAAAAGTAGAGTTTTTCAGATCATTTTTGGCTAAATGAAATTCTGCCAAAATATGCTGGTTTGTCAATATGCTGAAACATATGAGATTCAACAATTTTGTTGAGAGAGACTTTCTCTCCTGCTCTGTAGCCTGGTTAGGTTCAAGTCTCTGCTCTGCCACATTTGGAATAATCTGGCATTGAAAACTCTCCTCTGAATCTGGCAAAATAGGGACTTGAAGCTGTCTCCGCCACTTCACTTCCCCCACTTCTGTCTGAATCAAAAGACCGAGTTTTGATCTAAAAATGAACATTTTGAAACAATTCCATTTTTGTGAAAACATTTGAAAGGTTTTGATTTTGTTCCAATGCATAATGAAAACAAATTTCAAAACCCCGAGGGTTGCCATGAAACAGAATCGTCGTCCTCTGGCCAGCCCCACTGAAAAGTAAATAAACCTTTAAAAATTGTGTAGTTTTAGTAAATGAGAGCTAAGCTTTAAGGAGGTGAGGCTATTTATTTTTTAATAATTAGAGGGCTATGACATTGATCTTCTTTTGAGCAAAAATTCAGCCCTTTCAGCAAACTCTTCCTCATGTGCGTCCCTTAGGTTCTGTCTACTCTTTTTATTTCTTTTCACTACATTTTTCTTTCCTCCTGAGTGAACTTTCTCTCTTTGCTTGATTGGTTATAGTGTTTTGTCTATGGTGTCATTGTAACTTGACTCTACATGGAAGGGACCCTCTGCCCATGTGGAAAGGCTAGGAACAGACACATCAACAACACTGTTTTCTCCTTTCCTTTGATCCACCGGGGATCTGTGCATGGAGTTTAGGGCAGGATGTTTGGGATTATGGGGGGGACCCAGCGGTAAACCATCTAAAAATAAGTACAGCATTCCCTTTGTCCTGAAGACCCCTACTCCACTAAGGGTGTCACAGGAACAGCTGGCAGCTGGAGAAGATCTGCAGAATACTTCCAGTGGAGCCACTCTGCTTGGTGGTTTGGATGAGGGACCAAGAGTGGGTACAAAAGCCATTGTGTGGAGGACTCTGTGCTGCCAAAAATGAGATCTCAGGGCTCACAAGGTTCTTTTGTGAGGAGACAAAACCCATCACCCCTAAGGAAGAATGTGGAAGAAATACCATGAGAGTAATCATGAGAGTTTCTTCTGCTTGATTACCTCCCGTGGATATTCTGCTGGATGGGTCAGTCAGGCCCATAGCTATCACTCAGTTGCTGGAGCTTAGAGCTCCTGTGATTTTATCCAAGAAGCTCAGTGATATCTATCAATAGTTAAAGGAACTCATTTTTCTTTTGTGATGGATTTTCCTTGGGGTGCTACCTGGAGCTGGGGTACCACTGAGACTTCTGACCCACCAGCCTGGGCTCCCTTTCACACTGTGCTGCTGTGACAAGCTGCAGACCCACTCCTAACCTTCCTTCAGCATTCACACAGGTAGGAACACACCCAGCTGCAGTTATATACAGACTCTCTGACTAGCCACTGCTTGAACCAAGAGTAGAGTGGTTACAGACAAAACAACCTCCAGCTTCCCAACCTAGGACCCTCCCCCCTCACCCACTGAAGTATAAACCCAAATTATACCGTCTTGCACTGCACAGGGTACTGTACAGCATAAGCTCATAGAGTTCGCCTCTTCCTCAGTGTGGAGAGGAAATGCAATAGCCCCCTGAGCTAAGATTCCCAAGCACATCACTCCAAACTTACTGATTTAGATTAAAACATAAAATAAGTTTAAGTACAAAAAGATAGATTTTAAGTGATTATAAGTGTTAGCAAACAGATCAAAGTAGATTACCTAGTAAATAAGCAAAAACCAAAACAAAGTTTAACATACTAGAAAGATAGGATTTGAATTAACAATCTCTCACCCTGACTGATTCTTAAAGCACAAGCTACTTGCAGCTTGGAATCCCCTTTTTTTCATACACAGGCTAGAAATCCCTTTAGCTTGGGTCAGCACTTCCCCAGTCCCGTCTCTGTTCCTTAGGTGTTTTTAGGAGTCTTCTTGTGTGGGGAGTGAAGAACCACAGATGATGTCACTCCCTGCCTTATATAGCTTTAGCATATGGCAGAAACCCTTTTGTCTCAAACTCAGTTTGTGGAAAAACACTGACATCCCAAGATGGAGTCCAGAGTCATGTGGCCCGGTTACAAGCCCTTGCATACCTTGCTGAGTCATAGCAGCCATTACTTACAGGCTGTCTGGAATGTTCACAGGAATGTTAAGTTCATCCAAGGTCCATTGTCTTTGCTGGTGGTCCATCAGCACTGTCTGGCTTCTTCATTGTTGTACCAGAAACGGTAGTTGTGGGTGTCACCCAGAGTAAGCACGATTAAAATACAGATACGTAGTCAATATTCCTAGCTTTAGAAACAAAAATGATACATGCATACAAATAGGATAATCATATTCAGCAAATCATAACTTTTCCAATGACACCTCACAGGACCCATCTTGCATAAAATTCATCATAATTATGCCATAATCATATCGTCATAATATCACTGTGAAGAATATGGGGTGCAGTGTCACATTTTTCTCCATCACCAAGGAAGGTGACACCTTCACAGCTAATATCACATCCCTCTGCAGCTGACTGCCAGGTGATACTAATCTGGTGCTTCTTTCTTTTACTTCATGCTTCATGAGTATCTTTCCTGTAGAATGCTTGGAAGTTTGTCTAGGCCAAAAGCCACAAGACATGATAATTTTCCTGAAACTATCCTTACAGCATGATGCAGCACCACTGTTGTTTTCCTGGATAGATTTAAAATTACACCTCCATGTGAATTTCAAATACTTTTAAGGATTTTTTAAGCTACTATCAAGTACTCCCACCAAACTGTGTTAGCTTCTCACTTTTTCAGCCTGCTTCCAGATTAGCTGCATTATCCTTATTTTGCAAAACTGATATTACTTTGGGCAATAACATTGGTCTCTATGAGCTCTTGTAACAATCCATCCTTGTCTGTCTCTGTCTGGATGCTTGGTGCCCTTTGAATTATAAGGTGATTTTAAATAAAATAGTATCCTAGGTATGATCTACAGTGTTGGTGACAAGTGTGAATAGCTTAAGTAACACAAGATCTGAAGTGATATTCAATGAAATCACTGGTCCATTGTGAGCAATTGGTTCTGTCGGTTTGTGGTCAAATAATTCACATTAACATTTATTATTAGGAGGCTACCTTTTCGTTAACTGCAACTTTATTACTTTTTACTATTGTTATTAGTTGGTCTAAAATGTACAATGTCAATGGAATTTCAGTGCACGTAAGGAGAACAGAGTATCAGAACTGTAATCCCAGCAATAAATGAGAGCAGAAATTTGCTGTTAGCTTCTTTCTGCTCCTTAACTCATTCAAGTATCTAACTAACTTCAACCAGACTAGTTCTTGTATGAATAAGAGTAGCAGCATTTGGCCTGTTGTCTTTCTATGAAGGATATTTCTTTCATCTTTGGTTTTACTTCTTTGCTTTTGTTGCACTAAGATAGCCTCTAATCAGGCTGGTTTCATCATAGATTTTCTTATGCAATTCAGACATTTTTTTTAAATAAATGCCAAATGCCAGACTGATTGTATTCTTATGAGTTTGTTTGGAAAAGAATCATTAAAAGTTTTAAAATATGGCCTTATTGAAGTATTATGCACAAATGTCTGTAACTGAATAGCTATTCTAGGTTATGAATAGTGTCTTGCCTAACTTACTACCTCTATCTCTGTCCTTCAAAAGAGCATTTTACCACCTCAGTCCTTAACACTATCACATTAAATATGGTCATGGAGTATTTTGCTCCGTACTCTCAAGAAATGTAACAGAGTGAACCCAGGTACTATGGTGATGGTTGCTTTATTATAAATGCTTATAATAATATTATAATGATTAAAACATGTTACTTTAAAATTAAACATTTTAAAAACCTTTCCAGGAATTACAAACCAGGAGATGTACTTCATTTATCACAGCAGAAAACTATTAGACAAATGCCCTTGGTGCATGGAAAATATATGCTTTTAACAGTTTTAATCCTTTATCAATTTTTCATAGGAGAAGGTTTGGCTGTATTTGTACAGTTTGCAGGACGCAATAGCACTCATACCTTTATTCATGCAATAGTTTACTTGAACTATATCAAATAGATATCTACACACCCAAACATATTTAATGTAGGGAATAAAGATGCATTCTTTCTGTGGGGTTTTGCACATCATTCTTCTTTATTACACCAGATTTTGCTCATCATACCATGTTCTTCCTCAGAGGACAGAGACAAATAACCATCCTCCACAAGGACGACGTGTGAATTGAATGCATTTTAAACACCACACTGTTATGATTGCAACCAACATTTTAAATATGCTGCAATCAAATACCAAAATGACAAGAGAAAAATGACATCAGAGAATAAATCCATTTGCTCGGGCAACTGGAATGTCTGAGCTGAAATGTACTTAACTTGAAAGTTAAAGATTGAGTACCATGTTTATTTTAATTGCTTAAGACAAGGCAGGCTAAATTCATCCCTGATGAAACTTCATGAAAGTAAATGCATTTGCCAAATATGGTTAGCATATGCTATACGTTAACCAGTGTAGTCTAAGTATTATTTTGCTTCTAAATATCATTTGGGATCACTCCTGCTTTACTTTAGTCTGCAATAAGTTTTTTTTAACTGTCCAAAAATTCTCAACCACCAGAATACCTGGAAACTCTGCTATTAGGCCTAAATCCTCATACTCAGAAAAATCCAAGTCAAATTACTTTGCTCATGGGAACTATGTAGGAGTTGAGGGATGGAACCCTTACTTCCAGGCACCTGCATAGTTCATCTGTGATTGCTATCACATCCTATAGAGCGGAGAATTCACCCACTGTGCACCTTCCTAATGAATTTGGTGGCAGAGTCAGGATCTGCACTGTGCAAGAACCAGCTCCTGCTCTACATAGATTCACTTCCCTTTCCCCCTGCAATAATTTTTGCCACAAGTAGGGTGATCAGTCAGCAAGTGTGAAAAATCGGGACGGGGGTGAGGGGTAATAGGAGCCCATATTAAAAAAAACAACAAATATTGGGACTGTCCCTATAAAATCAGGACATCTGGTCACCCTATCCACAAGGAGGGGAGTTCATTGTTCCCATGTGAACGTTCTCCGCTGCTTTGGTCCCCTATCCAGCAAACCCATAGCTATGGAGCTGCTTCAAGTCCTAGTGTGTTCATGTAAGTGGGTACAGGAACTGGGCCACACTGATGAGTGAACCTCAAGGCTGGTTTGGAATCTCATCCTAACTGTGTGAGACACTCATGGGCCTGCAAAATGCAGTTGGAGCTCTCAGGTTGCTTGGGATATTTCTGGAAATTTTGCTTCCAGTTGAGCTGGAATTTCTCTAAAACAGACATTTAACCATGAGTCACCAATTCTCCTTTCAGTTCTGGCCTGATCCAGAAAGTGCTTAAGGCCATGAGAATGAAAAATAATGGGGGAAACACAGCTATCCACACTTTTTTAGAGTTTCAGTTCAAATTTTGGGGAAGGAGACTCTTCTTATTTTCTCTTAACAGGATCACTCATCCCTAATACCTAGTAAACATTTTAGCATCTCTTCTGGGTGCCCAAGGATTAAGTGGCTTATCCTGGTAGTTAAGAATATTCCTTACACATCTCACTGAAAAGTTAACTCCTTCCTAATAATGAAGCATAGGTTACATTTAAAGCTATGGGACTAAAATGAAATGATTTAGCTTGTTTTCTGTCTTACTATAAATATAAAATAATTGAAAATAAGGCTGCATTCAAAATATAGTTAATTTCCCTTGAAAATTATAGCTCACTTTAGACATTTCCTTCCAAGGTTCAAAGCTCTGAACAGGTATTAGCTACGGTGGAAGACTGGTACATAAAGATCTCTGAAAACTGTCCAAAATTGAAGTCCATTCTCAACCATAACATAATTTAGCACTTGACAAATATATAGAGTCCTTTTATTTTCTGTTGTTTCTTGAAATCTCTTAAGCTTCAAGTCTCACTGGCCAGATGGTGTTGTTATTTGGCCTCTAAAACGTGGTACAACCTTCACAAAGGGCGGAAACTATCTCAGTTGGCCAAGGCCTAGATTAGACTTGTGCCTTTTGAAAGGCTTTTGTTTTTTCCCATAGTGTTGCCTCACCTTTTGCTCTACACTTGCCTCTCATTGCTGACTCTGTTTTGGTTAGTGAATATCAGTGTATCCCTATCCTCCTCAGAAGCTAAGCCCTCTATATCCACAGTATTCCAAGCTGATATCAACTCAAAGTACAGATTTAAGATGAAGTTTACCTTCTTGGTAACAGTAGTATCTTCTGGTTAGACACTGAGCCAGGCAAGCCTGAAGTAGGGTAAATTTGAATAATTTCTGTATCATGAATTATACTGAATTGAAGGTGGCAATTTTGCAACAAAAAAACTTCAAAAACAGACTCCAAAGAGAAACTGCTGAACTTGAATTAATATGCAAACTAGATACTATTAACTGGCTAAAAAAAGAGACTGGGAATGGGGTGGTTATTACAATTGATTAATTCTATTTCTGTTAAGTTCTCCTCTCTCACACCTTCTGGGCCATCTTAATCATCAGTTCAAAAGTTTTTTTTCCTCCTATAATATTATCTCATCTCAATTGATTAGGCTCTGCCTGTTGGTATGCATACTTTTCCCTTTCTCTGTATGTGTATATATATCCCTGTCTGTGTGTGTGTGTCCATTCATGCATCCAAGAAGTAAGTCAGCTCTCTCGCTAAAAAAAAAAAAAAATAAATTTGTTAGTCTTTAAGGTGCCACAAGTACTCCTGTTTTTAATGTGTAAAATGTAAGCAAGTGTTTTGGATAAACAGGTGCAGAAGTGGTCTCCTGAATCAGCACATCAATCTGGAACAACTACTCTTCCATCCTTTCCATGCCATTAGTTTTCCAAAACAAAATAAAAAATAATTATAAATCTTATTGTGAGAAGGAAAAAAAATGGCACGTCCCTCCCACTTATTTACATTCCATCCTTAGGTACCAGAGAGACCAATCTAAGCCTTTATTCTGGACCCAAATGTTTACCCCAGCATGGCTAGTGCAAAAATTATCAAAAAGTGCTCCATTTAGATTTAATTCTGACCCTCTTGCTCTTGTACAGAAGAATTAACAAGGCTTGCTTAGCAGGGGTATTTCTTTCCTGCTCCACTCTTTTAAATTTGACTATGCTCTACTTGTCTGCAATTTTGTATTTACCTAAATAACAGAACAATACCTCCTTCCCTCAAAAAAATAATTTTCTTCTCTGTAAAGCATAAATGAAAATTCAAAACGAAACAACAAACTAATAATTACATCTAATTCTGGGAATTATCGCTTATTTTTCTAGGAGTTTTTAATACACTATTGCTTTTGATTGTTCTCCTTTTTCACATAACTTCTCTTTTTCTCTTCTCCTTCCCTCCCCCAGCCAATGCTCTTGCTGCATGTGTAACAGTTGGGTCAAGAACATGTATTGCAGGAAACAAAATTTACCCATTGATCTTCAAGTTCTGCTCCACTCTCCTGCACAAATTTAGTTTTTTGCCAAAGATAAAAAGTAGTTTTGCAGGTGCAAACCTAGTTTTGAATTTTTCCTAACTGTAAAAGGCATTCAAAAAAAGTGACCTTTGTAATATGTTGCCCTTAGCAATACTTATGTGCAACATTGTTTGCACTCTTCTAATCTTAAATTCCGTACATGAATGGATAGATAATTTTCAGTTTGGCTTGATTTCTTATGTTTCTGAATTATTTTCACTGCAACAACTCATTTCTATCAATCCATTTCTTTCTTTTCAAGTTGTATACAGTGCAGCCTTTGTGAGAACGCTACCCTTTAGCTGCCATTTTTACAGCCTGATCCTGATGGTGCTGAGTGCCTGCTGTGCAGGTGCTGAAGGCCCTCCACTTTCAGCAAATGGGAACAGAAGTTGAACATGCTTGCAGAAGCCAGCCAATATCTTACAGGATGGGGCCTTCAAGTAATACAGGCTGAATCTGGCTAATATGTCTTCTTTGTTCTTATCCACCAAATCCTGAATCATGTTGGTTGCCCTCCACTGCACCTTTTCAATCTCAGCAGTGTCCTTCTTATAATATAGTGACCAGAATTGTGCACGATAATTCAAATATATTCCTACTTAAAGTACTGCCAGAATAACTTCTACTGATTTATAATCCTTACATATATATATTTGTTTAGCTGGTTATTTTTGTTTGTTTGTTTTTTACTGCTGCCAAACATTGCACAGATGTCTGGTGGTCTGAAGGCCTGTTAAAGATAATGAATGAATCACATTTCCTACACATGACGAAAGAAAACTCCTTTATTTTTTTTATCATTGTCTAGTGAGAGTGTGGTTGTAAGATAAATCAGAACAACAAGAGGGAAGAAGGAATTTAGGAAAGTCAGGTAATATTGTGTCTTAATATAAATGATATAAGATTACCAAGGCCTCCAGTGCCTAAAGTTAAAAAGAAGGCAAAGATTATGAAAGTTTCTTTTAAAGATACAGGAATATTGACAACAAAAGTATAAATCATCCTGCCCCAATCTTGAGGATGGAGCTGACAAAAGGCCCTTATTATATCTTTGAGGAAGCTTAAAAAATCCTGTATTTGGCCCCTAGATAATAGGGTGATTAGGGAATATAAATAGAGGTAAAAAATGTTTTTGTTTTTATTTAAAATCCTACAAACAGTACTAAACTTGTAAAGAGTTATTGCAAATGATACAACAGTTTTTTTGAGAACCGCAGTTTTTTCAAAACAAGGTAAATGCAGCAATGGTGATTATATGCTTTGAACAAGATCCTGATCTTATTTTTACATGGTGGGTGGGTATCTATCTGCCTACAAATGGAGTAGCTACTGATTTACACCAATGTAAATGAGATAAAAATCTGATCTTTCCCTGTTTGTCAGTGGTTCATGGCTGAAGTAATATGTGAATGGAAGTTCTTATTGCAAAGTGTGTTAAATTGTTCCAATATCCATAACTAACAGAGCCAATGACTAGCGTTTTTGAAGAACAAAAATGAAAATAAATTTGAGCAAAATGAAAAAAGGGAAAAGGTGAAATTACTCTGAAAGGACAATGGGGAAAAGAAGATATTCAAACATTTTTCCTTAATAAGGCAGGTTTTGAACTCTACTTGTTTCAAGGTTAAGCAGAAGTTTTGATGGCCTCCACCTGAATACAGTCTGAGCTATAATGCAGGTGACCTGGATTAATAGCCTCATTTCCCCAAGATAACATGATGTTATTAATGCATAATACCATGTTTTACCTTGGCTAGTGGTCATTATATCCAATAAATAATGGCTCATGTTACACCAGCTCCTTCTAAGGTTTTAGAACATGAAATTCATGTGTGCAACCAATGTAGATCGAACCTAACCTTGACATTAATCAGGCAGGTAGAATTTAAGACTTCGCCAGGTTTATCTGTTGCTGCCTCAGTAACAAATCATAAAGTTCTATAGTGGTTTGCTGTTAAAGTTCAATATGAGATACATCTTCCTTTTCTCCCTATTGCTTTTTATTCATGTGTTAATGTGTATATAAAAGTGTTTAACAATATCTCTGCCTTTCTAGTACTCTGTTGAATCCAGAATGGGTTACTGTTTTCTGGAAACAAACAAAAATAGAACAAACAATTGAAAAAAAACCCACTCTGGATTAATAGTTAATGATGGCTCAGGATAAGGAACAAAGCCTATATGATGTGAACACAGATTAGTCTTTTTATAAGCACAGCTAAACATTTTGTAGCTAGTTTAGTTGCACAGTAGCAACCTGCTGTGCTCTCATGCAGAGACAAATGCTTGAGAACAGACTCTGGACCCCATGCCCTAGGCAGGCAGAAGCTAGGTACCTCACAGAGGTGGTGACATGTTCATTTTCCCAGAAAGGACTCAGCCTTCCAGCACAGGAGCATCCCCTGCTGACCAGCCAAGTAATGGTAGTAGCCTTTAAGAACCTAAGTGTAAACTTTGTCTTTCCTTCTACAAGAAAAGGGCTAAGCCCTGGATTAAAAAAGGGAGGGAAGATTTTAAAAGAGCAGAGAAAGAAGAAATCAAATATATATATAATTTTAAAGTAAACACATGCCTTGATCCTGAAAAAAATTATGCACGTGGGACTATTCATGTGTTATGTTACAAATGTAGATAAGTGTGTGCAGGTTTAGGGCTACAGGGCTCATGTCAGGTAAAGGGCTGTCTGCCTTTGAGCCAGACTTCTTTTAGTGTAGCCATAAGATAGAAAGAGCAGGGGATGCAGCAATGTATGTATCCTTCCTCTCCTGGACAGGCCAATGTGGCTAACAGAGTAATGCAGCATCTATGCCCACTCAGACTGTCAGCAAGGTTTTCAGCTGTGGTGGAGTTATTTATTTTGTTTCATTTTCTAATGCCATCGTCTTAGTTCATATATGATCATGGTGTGCTGTCATTATTGATCTGGGCTGAAACTGAACCTGTGACCCCAGAAAGGGTTAGTAACCCATTACCAATTTCCAGATTCATCCATTTGCACATAGAATATTTTAAGTTTTAGACTTCGTGTTTCTATTAATAAATTACTATGCATCATGTCAAATTAGCATTGCCATTACTAAAAGATTAATAGCGACAATGCGCTGTGGCACTCCATTGCTTCAGGGTAATTTTCTTTTGTTCATGCTTTGGTATAATATTCTATAGCAGAGCAGTAGAACTAAGACGCATAAAGATAGTCACAGACCCTCAACTGAAGAGGTAATCCTAAACACAGTACAGGGTTTGCTTCAGCATGGCAATTAACTCCTACTGTAACTATAGAATATACACTCTGTAACCTTCTATGAAGGTTGCCTTCTAAACTGTGGTTCATTTGCACTAGAGTTTGCTGATATCCCTCACACTTCTCAGATAACAAGATAGATCCAGGTGTTTATATGTTTTTATTTACTAAGTGCTTGGCAGGAATAAAGAAAGATAATTTGCATGTGAAACCTTTTTATTTTAGACTATGAATAATTGGTGGGTTAGTGATGTTGTGTACACTTACATATATGTCACGCCAACAGTAATCTCCCTTTTCATAAATCCTCTACCCTAACTGGAGTTTACAAGAGAAGAAATTACTCTTGTGCTGATGTCCCATTCCATTGTGCTTATAAAAGGATACAACTTTTTTTTTTCTCCTCAGGCAGGGAACAACAAAGCAATTAAGTAACATGTCTTAGTGGATACAATTTAAAATAAAGAGTCACAGTTTATCATGTGTCATCATTTTATCTAAAAGTATATACAAGGATTTCAGATCTACAGTTTAATGACAGGCAGGGAAAGAAAAACACCTCCTAAATCTTATCTTGAGACACAACCTTTTTTTTATGTTTTACCATTTTAACAAATGACTTTCCCGAGTGAAATTATTGAGTTAACATCTATCCGCCTTTACACTGGATATAACTATTCAGGCAAATATCTTCATGATGGCTCAGTTTCTTGCTTAAATATCAAGTATCATATTTTTAATCTTTTTGTAAACATTATATATTTTAATACTTGAGAAAATGTATCTCATAAATAAGCTTTATTATCTGTCAAAAAGGATGAAAATATAACTTTACATTTCTGTTTTAAAGTAATTTTAGTGCCTATTAGCTATAAAGTAACAGTTATATATAATTTAGAGTATGTAGTCACTCGAAACAACTTGACATTTTCACACAAACACAGAACCTTAATAATAGTCTTGGGATTTCATTGGAAGTATACACCACTACAGGATATTAAAATAACTTATGGTGCACTGTAATTCTTGTTTTGTATTTGTCCAAGTAGTTTTGAAGCATGCTATAAAGTAGAAAAATAAAAACCTAAGCTCCAAAGTCAGCTAAGCTGGATTCTTAAAGTTATAGCAATTTTTTCATATTAAATATGATTAAACCAGTTGACATTTCTAGTTGTCATCTTCCTCTTCTTCCTTCCTATTAATACACTATTCTTAAAATGTAAATTAAGTGTGTACCACATTTTTAATTTAAAGTCATTGCAATTTTTTGTTATAAAGATGTTGACTGTATGCAGCCAGGGATCATATTAATAACTAGAAAATGGTAATTTACTTGTTGCTGTTAGAGTAAACTTCAGACATATACACTCAAATATCTTGTCTCACTTATGCCCTGTTGAATGCTACCATCTTGAATTCATATTCCACAAAAACGTCAGTCACAGCTATGCTTATTGTTCTGTATCCAACAGGAGAATGCAAACTACCAGGGAAGAACTCTGTGGCTAATCAGTCTGAATATTTTGCACTTGAAATCAAGTAAGTAGGGGGGAAAAAAACAAAAAGCTATTTTTTGTAGTAAAAAAGCCATTTATATCCTAATGCTTTATTGCAATTAAAAAGTCTCAAAGATTTGACTTGTCCTTTTAATTTTAATGAATATGGCGTGTGGGTATGGATTAGGTGAGTGCACAGATGTGCACAAAAATTAATATGAACTTGGAGAAATACACTTTTCTCCATAAAAGTATTGACCAAATGTTCACAGATGGAATTTGAGTGGACTCTTATTGAATAAGTTAGAAGTGCCCACTTGGGTCATTTCTGTAGCAATCCCATGACCTTTATTTGGTAAAGACACAGACCATGCCTTTTTTGCAACAGTGTTCTCATGCCTGATCCATTAATTGTGTAATTTGCATTAGTGTAGCTTAGGGTTTATCTACACAGTGGGGTAATGTGCTCTATGGGGGTGAGATTTTTAAGTGCACAAATGTATTGCAACTTAATTGGTCTTTGAACACCCTACTGGTGTCTACTAAAGATTCCATAGTGCACTTTAACATGGTGCTGTTTCAAACAGCACTACATTAAAGCACAAAAGCAATGTCTACATGGACCAATCAACGCGCAACATGTTAGTGCGCTTCAGAAATCACACCGCAGTAGAAACACACCTTATATGTAGATAACCCCTCTCTGAGAGTACCAACAGCAGAAATTCCAAAAATGTGGTTTGGAAAAGATATACTCCTATGGCTGCTTTTGCCTTCCTTGGTTGTGGTTAGACACAGAGATTAATTAATTAGGCATATTAACTAGAGCTGTTTCTGCAGCCAGATGGAACATGGACACTTACATATGTGAACAAACAAACAAACAAACACAATCAAACAAACAAACGACTTGTTCTGGCAAGAAAATTTCAAAACCCAGTAGCTGATGAAGAATTTGGAACAAGGAAGAAAACCTGATGAAAAATAGGGACACAGTTTCAGAGTATATCCCTATTACCTGCTCAATTTTGGAAATATGTTTTCCATGGAATTTTGTCCCTGTTTTTCTTAAGATGCATATTAACATGACTTAATTCCATGCAGTTTTTCTTTTACACCATTCTTTCTGGTAGTGCTAGTGCAGTGTGTACAAAAAGTTTAGAGATTGTAGAAAAGAAAACTAAGGTAAAATTATAAAATACTATAAAATATTCATATCATAATAAAGTTGACTAAGGCCTAAATTCAACAAAAGGGCCCTGAAAAATATATCAGAGAGGGAATGTCTGATACATGAATTTAATCTGCAGATGGTTTCAGTTAGGAGGATATGTATGAGGAAAACTCTCTAATCTTTAAACTAATTGTAGAAATTCTGGAGATAAGAATTTTAAGATCTGCTCTGATGCAGTCCTCTGGAGTGTGGTAGAACCTCTGAAAAATCAAATTGCAATCAGTTTGTCACAGTGTTCATGGCATATATGGGCTTCATTGGTGCAGAAAGTGCAGGTGTTCATTTTCACTTGGGCCTTTGGGGCAAATCCTGTCTTGCCTTCAGCATGCTGGGATAACTCTAGTCACAGTGGAACTGGGGTGATTGCGCTGCATATGGGTGGGGTAGGGAAGGAAGAATGCTAGCCACTTGTTCAGGAATTGGCCCCTCTGTTTTTGTGTGCCCCACAAAGCCCAACTCTATGAGAGCACCATGAAGATTTGCCACAGCAGGTCTGAGCTTGGACCAGTGGAACCGTGGTTCATGCAAAGGCAATGGCCGTTCACTCAAATAGAAGAGGAGCATAGCAGTTGTGAGAACTGAGGCCTAATAGCTACAGAGCTGCTCTATGGCTGCTCCCTGGCCTAAGAAAAGTCGTCTTCATCCTGACCCCTACACAGTTCCTTTGTGCCAGTCCCAGGACTGGTGTATAGTCCAAGATGTACCCTTAGGTGAGGTGTTAACAAATTGCTCAGTTAAGGAAAGCCTAGAACACAAGCTGACAACGTACTTGGAAATCACTCTGAAGTTTCTGTCAGGCAATGCAAAGATTTCAGGTGGGTTTTCAAAACTCTCTGCACTGGCCTATCTCTGATCACACTGAGGTTCTACCATTTATACTTGTTGGTTCTTCCTAAATGTGGGACCAGAGCTGGAACCTTTTATCTGAATCCTACCCCCTCAAATCAATGCATGTGTAACCTTTGAGTGGGCTAGAGTTTATTTCTCTGCCCTTCTCCTAGTGCCTAAAAACCCCAACTCCCATAGAAAAGCACCTGGAGTCCCAGAATTCAGTCACTAAGGATATTCAGCAAGGATTACACAGAGTCAATCTCCCCACATTCAAGTCCAAAAAGAACAAAAGGAATGAACTTACAGGCAATACACTATACCATGCCACCCTTACTTCTGTGCTGCTGCTGCTGCTTGTGGCACTGCCTTCAGAGCTGGGCACCCAGCCAGCAGCCACCATTTTCCAGCAGCCCAGCTCTGAAGGCAGCGCTGCCACCAGCAGCAGTGCAGAAACAAAGGCAGCATGGAAGTCACCTAAAGCCCAAATAAGGACCTCCAAATAAAACAAGTCCAAAAAACCCACAACCCATGATTCTAAAAAATTAAAAAGACTTTTTTTTAAAAAAGCCCAATTCTGCTTATTAAATGCAGACTTTTTGTAACGTAGCAGTCCTGACTACTTGCCCTCATGGAGTCTGAGTCCAGCTACAGGGAATCTATTGAACATACTCAAAAACTATGACACCCAATTCCAGAAACTTCTGGATGTGGAGTGCTAATTGTGCATCTGCCTATCAGCAACGACCCAGACATAACTCACTCCTACCCACCCTCTCAATAGATCTCTTAAAGAGATATCTCCCTATTAGGCATGTGGGTTACACATGGACTGTGCAAAATCAATAATTCTTTGGCCTCTCTCTAATTCTGTATGAGTTAATCTTGTTACCATATATTTTTAGAAATAGAAAGTGCCTGGTCAAATAAGCAGGAAGATAGGCTAATGATAATATATATAGTTGACAGTGAATTTCATTTTTAAATATCCCCAAATAATTTTATAAACTACTTAATATATAGGAGTTATTTCACCGACCAGTGCAATTCAGCCATCCTTGAGGAGGAAAATGGCAGCTGTTTAATCCTGTACAGCAAAACTGCAGAATGATTTTGGAAAAAAGTGAAGAAGGCACTTATATATACAATTAAAGATACATAGGAAGTCTAGGTAAGCAGAATGTATGTACCAAGTTGGCATTTAGCCAAGACACCAGGGCTAACACCGTTACTCTTATATAAAATGCCATGGGATACTTAATGACCAAAAGAAGTAAGATCTTGGTTTCTAGTCTTATCTGAAAGATGACATCTGCAGCAGCACAGTGCCCCTTAACACCAGGCAGGGGCAGTTGTTCAATATTTTTCTCAGAGGGAAGACAGCTGCCTACTATATCAGAAACACCATTTACCACTGTCCTTTTTGTATTTTCCTAGGAGGTCTCCTATCCAAATGTTGACCAGGAAAAAGTGTACATTTAGTAAAGGTATGACAAAATGTTTAAAGATTACTCCATTAGAGAACTGGTCTAAAAAGTACCTTTCTTTCTCTTTTCCCCATTTTCCCCCAGCAATCTTTCTTCTCTCCATTTCCCTCCCTTGGTCTTTAATCCCCTTCCTCATTGTCCATTGATGCTCTATTTCCCCTTCATTCCTTCTCAACTCTCCCCACCCAGAGACCCTTTCGTTTCTCTTTCCTCCTTCAGCTCCCCCACTGCTTAGTCTTCTATCTGCCACCTAACCAATCCCTCTCTCTGCAGCTTACTACATACCTCTTCTTCTTGTCTCCTATTTTGCCCCACCTCAGTTCTCCCTCTTTAAGTCTTCAACCCCATGTTCTAAAGTCTTCTCTGACACCCTCCCTCTATTCACTTCATATGGTGCCCTTCCTCGCACAAGTACTTTTCTTATCTCACACTCAGACACATACTTTGACACTATCCTTCACTCTCACCTAGCCTGCAACCTACCTGACAGTCTCCCTCCCACTCATGTCCTATCCAAACTTAATGTCTTCTAATACGAAGGCTTTGTGGCTTAAACCCACCTATCTCCTTCGAGGGCAGCATGGATTCCAGAAGAAAGATGGCAGGTGTGTATAGGACATAGGGGTAGGAGGGAGGGTGCCAAAGGGATGCTAATGTGGGATGCAAAAAAGTGCCAGAAGGTTTGAAGTAGGTGCTGGAGAGAGGATATCAGGGCACCAAAGCTCCCCCAAAAATATATCACCAAGGAGGGAGTCTCACAAGGCTTGGTATTGATGAGGTGTAGATCTTATGGGGCAGAGGGCCATGGTAGGATTGGGTTAGTTTAATATTTATTCAGACAGAAAATTCATTCATCCCTTTTCACTAAAGTTTATGGGCCTGATTCTGATCTCATTGACTTCAGTGCTGTTCATTTTGATTTACATTTGTGTAAGTAATAGTAGAATCAGGCCTGGTATATTTTGTTGGTGTTTTTTTAAAGGCAGATTACCTACATGTGTTTGTGTTCAGTTCTAAGAGCAGGCATGAAATGGTCACAACAAAGCAAAAAGCATTTTTGCCTATGCAGAATAACAATATATTGGCAATGTTGGTGGTCAATTTACTACACTCACCTGCATTCTGGTAATGCCAGAGGCTGGAATGTTTGTGCTTCTGTGTGCATGTGGGGCTGATTTGTAGCATGCAGCACACAGGCTATTGATGAAGAGTCCAGAATTAGCATGTTTCTTTTATTTACCATTCAGAGATCTAGGAGCAGGTCAAGAATTATCTAAAGAAGAAAAATTGGTGGTGGTTGTTTCAGTTTGGGATTCACAAGAAATCAGGGAAAATGGACCCCATATTCTTGAAAGACATGAATCAAGAACACTAACTCATTTTAGCTTTACTTGGAAATGCAGAATACAATGACAGCCTATTTCAATACCAACATACAACTGCTCAAGTCACCTCCATTTTCTATGACCAGAAAAATCATATGTAAATGGGAAGTTTCAGGGAGGTTGCCAAAATAGCAAATGCACCCAAAGGATGGGAGAATAAATGAAGGTACAACAGTTTACTCTTCCATGAAGATTAGCCACTGCTCATGTGCAATTGCAGAAAAAACATACAGACATTTCTGTTTCTTACTTCCTAGGATATTTGGTGGTGTGGAGGGGGTATCAGCATTTATATTACTTAAGACTGGGCCTGATTTTCAGAGGTATGAACATTCATAGCTCCAGCTGTGGGAGCTAAAAGTACCTAATACCCCTGAAACATGGGTTACACATGTGATACCATTAATAAAGTCCAGATTCTGCCACCATTACTCACACTGAGCAGTACTTTACTATGATAGTAGTCCCATATATTAGCAGTCTGCATGGTGAAACTAAGATCCAAGTATTAGTTTGTTTTTTCTTTACTTCCTCTTTTTTCTTTTTTAAATAGTTGAATCTAATTTTGCTGGGCATTTTCCCATGCTCAATCATGTGGAAATTTATAAATAAGTAAAATGTTCTGGAATAGAAAAACATAGTAATATGTATGAACTGGCTGGGAAACGGGGGAATAAAAGATGAATAACCAAAAAATGTGTTTTTATTTCTATCTGTGGTATAATTTCAAAATATTTAAAAATATTTTTAAGTGAGTCTCATCTAAATAGCTGAACAAGAGGGGAAAGCATTAGAATATTGATCAAATAAATAGGCATGAGGACCAGAAAATTAAACTGCCTAATGTCAGCAGAAATATAACAGAACCCATGTCTCTAAAGATACGGTATTGTAGCTCCTAAAGGCAGCAGGTAGATAAAGAAGAGCATGGAACCAGAAACAGTTCCCTGTGGGACTTCAGATGACATTGTAACAGATGACTCCAGATGACAATGTAAGAGGAGGAATGGAAAGAAATTATATTAACAAACTGTTGTCGATGGTTATAATAAGATTTGAACTGCTGAATAACCGAACTTGAAAGACCAACATATTTTTCAAGATGATTTAGAAGGATCCCACGATTGAGTATGTCAAAAGCTGCAATTATGTCAAGAAGTATTACAAAGGATGGATTCCCAACATCAGATACAATAAGAGTATTATTACAAATCCTGATGAGCACAGTTTCGCAGCTGATTAAAAAAAAAACCCACAGTGAAACTTCTGGAATAATTTCTATTACATAATTTATTCCAAAAGTTATATCCCTAAGATTGCTTCCTGCTATTCTTTCTATCTCTTTTCTTCCCAAGCTAGAAAGAATAGATTTAAATCTGCATTACAGATTGTTAAAACATTGGGGGACAGACTTAAAAAATTAAATATAGCTACTTTTAGTGAGCTTTGGACAGCCACAGTGGCTAACAAAACATTATGATGTTTTCAATAAGTGAACCTAGCAAAGGAAGGATTTTTTTTCAGAAAACTAGCAGATATTGTCTCCAAGAAGCAGTTGGATAAAGATTTTGCTTCTCGACATCTAAGGCTGAGACAGGAGCAAATGTGTCCACAGAAATTTTTTGGAATGGGAAGAGATTCTATAATAAGTATATCAGTTTTCTGGCATGCATTCATCAAGGGAATAAATGTCTGCAATACATATTTTTGATGATTGATAATGGTATTCATATTTTTCTAAATAAGGAAGCAGGACATTTTATTTCTATGTATATATGATGGGAAAAATAGCACGAGTATTAGAAAATTACCAAAATATTATTGCTTCAGAGGCATTTGCTGTATCTGTGAAAAAATATTCATAGCACTTGCTAGCTATTAACAATGTCTATTTGGCTCATTTTCTTTTAATTCAGATATTTATTGTGATGTGGCTCAAACTGGTGATAAGCAAATTTTAAAAGGTTCAAACAATGAGAAAGAGCTCAAAATATATTGCCTTTCACTTCTCACACCGTCTTCCTCCTCCTCCACCCCCAAAATCAAAAGAAGCCCAATTTAAAATTACACAGGTTAAAATACTCTATTGAATTTATTGACCATAGTCTCTCACCTATTTCTGCTTTTAATCTTGGCCCGGCCCTTTGGTACAATAGGACCTCAGAGTTATGAACGCTAGAGTTACAAACTGACCAGTCAACTGCACTCCTTGTTTGGAACCAGAAGTACACCATCAGGCAGCACCAGAGTCAAGAAAATACAGTACAGTACTGTGTTAAATGTAAACTACTAAAATAAAGGGAAAGCAGCATTTTTCTTCTGCATGGTAAAGTTGCAAAATTGTATTAAGTCAGTGTTCAGTTGTAAACTTTTGAAAGAACAACCATAACATTTTGTTCAGAGTTGCAAACATTTCAGAGTTACGAACAACCTCCTTCCTGAGGTTCTATTGTAGTTGGGAGATGGTGATGATGGCATCTTATGAGCTAGGTGTCATCTGCATGTTGCTGACATTTCTGACAATGCTGTTTCACAGTCTCCCCTAGTGGTTTTATGTATATTTGAACAGAAATAGGGAGAGGATGGATTCCAGTGGAACTCCAAAGTCAGGGCTCTTGAGGTGCAGGAGAAGGTGACTCTGGATGTGGCCTAACATCTATCTATCTATCTATCTATCTATCTATGGAAAGGGACATAGCTATTATAAAACAAACGGAAAATGGACATTAGGACTGACTTCATAGTTGGTCATTAACATCAGACACTATGGAGTTCACTGTATTTTTTAAACTGTAAATAACACGGCCAATATGCAATAATGCATCATTTTTATGTTTGTTGAGTTATGCATGCATAGAATGTCATGTATAAAATGTAGTGAAAGGATATCTCAGTTTTTTATAGATTTGTAGGATTGTGCCCATTGTTTTGTTATCAGTTTCCTACTTGATGAAGAAAAGTTCATTTTGTTAGTCTCTGCTACAATCTAATGTGCACTCTAATATTCAGTATTCAAATCCAAAGACTTGGCTCTTATATTGTTTGTCCTTTATATTTGAACAGAGAATTCTTTCCCAGGTGTCTGGCTGCTGGGTCTTACTTAGATGCTCAGGCTCTGGCTGATGGCCATATTTTGGGTCAGGAAGGAATTTTTTCCTGGGTCAAATTAGCAGAGATTCTGGTTTTTTTCCCCGCCTTCCTCTATAGTATGGGGCACGGGTCACTTTCTGGTTTAACGACCTAGAGTAAACCATTAATTCTCTGTAACTTGAAGTCTTTAAACCATGGTTTGAGGACTTCAGTAACTCAGCCAGAGGTTAGGGGTCTGTTACAGCAGTGGGTGGCTGAGGTTTTGTGGCCTGCAATGTGGCAGATCTAGAGGTCAGACTAGGTGATCATGATGGTCCCTTCTGGCCTTAAAGCCTATGCATCTATGATTCTATCTTGTGAAAATCTAATGAAAAGAAAATCTGGAAAGTTCATATTTTACATTTAAAAAGCAGCTTTTGTGTGTGGGCATGTTGGGGTATACAAACCCCACACTGGAGAGCAAGTGGTTAAGGAATAGCTCTTGGCCCAGTCAGTACTGTCTAGACACATGTGCAAAGCCTGCATAAGCTGGAGGCAGGGCTTTAAAAAGGGGAGCAGAGCAGTTCAGAGGAGGGCAGTGAAAGGGAGCTTGTGGCTGCTGCGAGGGGAAAATACTGCCCAGAAGCTCATTGCTTGAGACCTTACAACACAGAACTGTGCAAGCCCACAAAGAAGAGGCAGGCAGCTGAGTGTGCAGGTCAGAGACTTGAGTGGAGTGGTTTACTCTGGGAAGCTAAAGGTGACGGGGGTAGGAAGTGGTCCAAGGGGACAATGGCTTATCGCCCCAAGGTCTTGGGTGTAGTTGCCCACCACTGGGCCCTGGACCAGAGCCTGCCGGAGAGGGCAGCCTCAGGCTCCCCTACCCACTCCAAAAGGATGTTACAACAACAAGAGCCTTCCCCTAGGGTGAGAGGCCAGCTCAAAAAGGCTTGGACTGTTCAAGGTGCCCAGACCCCAAAATCTCTGTCTGAAAGGGGAGGACTGGACACTCCTGAGGTGAGGACAGGGAGATGGCCTGCCAACTCCAGCCTGACCTCTAGGCAGCACTGTCAGTGGATATGCACCTTCTACAGTGGGAGAGGAAGAAAAGGGATTGCAAAATAATTTATCATCTATCTCTGAAAAATGATAAACTCTTGTAGAGCAAAATGGGAAGATTAACCTTGAAAAACATCATCTCTTCTCCACTTTCTGATTCCAGACTTGTTCTGTTATCACTGTTCGTACCCCATACAGAACTGAAAAGTCTTTCTCAAATTACACTGTCGACATTCCAGTCTTTAGTAACCAAAGTTGCATGTTTTGCCAAGTGCTTTTCTTTTAATACAAATCTGGCAAATAATCTTCTTTCATGCCAGTGCTAGTTTTGCTAAGTAACAGCACGCAGTGGTAGCTTCAGAGCAGCAGTGCACACTTGCCCCTTTTGATCATTCACTTACAGTTAAATGACCCCAGAGATTTTTGTCAGAGTCACTATCACTTATATTCACAATGTCTGCTGGGATGGCCCCCTCTTGCAGCCTCTGTGCAGCAACGGTTTTCAATGAGACATAACAAGTACATGAGGCTGATCTGTCACTTACCTGTATGCGACTGAACAGTAAAACAGTTAAATACATTTGGATTTATTTGTGGATGATGCCATTCTCGTTGGCTGCATGAGAATTGGAATCAGCTCCCTCGTGAACAGCCAATCGGCTAAAGGGACATTGCAGAACACCACATTGGTCCAGCACTGATCTAGGAGGGCCTTCTGGATACCAGTCAGCATATTTGTTTATTTCACTTGATAATGAAAAGGGCTTATCCAAATAGCCCCTGGAATCTTTTTACAGAGTTAAACAGCATTAAATAATTTTAGGTAGACCAACCTAAACAGGAAGATTTAATTTATTTTTAAAATTTTGTTGGGCCTGTGAAGGCTCTTTGCTACTACCGAGCTTCAGAGATTTGAGGAGCTTTCAGATGCAATGTAGGGTCTAGCTTTGCTGCTCTAGGGGTTGGGTGTACAACCTCTGCATCTATGAAAACCTACAGTGCTTGCAAAACTCAAATGTTATGTAACAGTTTTAGACGGGCAGAAAGGCTCCAGTGGGCTAAAACCCCCTTTTTTCTCCTTAGTAATGATGGGAGACTGTGCTCCTTCACTCTAGGGTCTGCGCTGGATTCTAGAGAAGCTAGCAGGGGTTTCTCAGAAATGACAATTCCACCTGTAGGGTGGCTGCAGATTCACAAGCTGTCCATACCTATTCTGGTGGTTATGCCCCAGGCAGTTTCCACCAGCATGAATCCTATAAAACCCCATCCACAACTTAAAGTTGTCCTCTGCTGCTGCAACCATCACCCCTTTCTACTTTCCAGACATCATTGGCCCTCCCTCCAGGGATGTATTTCCCCAAGCGCACAGCAACTCCAACTGACTGATAGGGCTGCAAATTAAACACATTCCTCTTCAGCACTAGTGAGTGTGAATCAAACCATATATTCATATATACACAGACAAGAACATTGTAACCAAAATTCTAACCTCATAGGTAAGTTTTTCCATGCACAGCCCTATTTGCATCTACTCAGTTGTCGGACATGGAAAAAAATACATTAGGAAGACAGAGAACCTTCCATGAATATAGGCTTTAGCAGGAGGTATTATCTTATATTTTTAGAAAAAAAAATCTTAGGAACAGTACTGCTGCCTCACACATCTCCATCTAACCCTTGCTCTCAATTAATCTTAGTGACCTTCTAATGCTTTGTGTCCTGAATTGTGCTTTGAGGTTAAAAAGTAGGTCTCTTAGTAAGTTCCCAGCTACTCATGTGAGACCTTTGTGTTCTGAGCCTTTAGATGCCGCTCCACTTGGATATGAAATTCTCTTCTTGCATAATGTCTTGCTCTGATACAGTTTTTGCTTTTAAAGCTGAACTTCAGTCTCATTTGTTTAATCTGTCATATTCTTAATTACACGAGTTGTAAATTTTATTGTATTGTGAAGCCTTGAAATACATGGGATAAAATGCGCAATACAAGTGTACTATGAGTGATTGATGGGACTTTCTCACTCTCAGGAGTGATAGTAACAAGCACGAGTGAGGAAACGGGATGCCTGTGAAGAAACTCCAGATGATCAAGCATTTGATAATTGATATAATTTCTATTCAAAGCTCTTTCTTCCCATTAGTGGCTTCAGCTCTTTGACCCTCCAGATTCTTTATTTCTGTTGCTTCTCACCGAAGTCAATACCTTCCCTTCTATACTGTGAATTTGCACTAATCTTCATGTCTGCATCTTCCAGACTCCAACTAACCATGGTTCGGCACCTCAGCAGGTACTCATTGGTGTAACTCCATTCCTGCTCTACAGGATTTTAAGGGTCAGCATAAAAAGCAGGAATTGAGTGGACTAGTTTTGAAACAATAGGAAATGGCTGCAACATCTGTCCAAATCTAGAACCATTTGCCTGTTGGAGGGTGAAAGTTGAACCTCTGACATTATTCACCGATAGACCTGTGTGAATAACTGATTTTTTTGGTTCAGTGCCCAAATCAAAAAACTGGGAAAAAATAGATTGGATCAACCTGAAAAGAAAATTATTTTGATTTTTCCAGCAAAATGAAAAAGTCTAAACTTTTTTGTTTTGGTTAACAACCCCCGCCCCCCCACAAAAAAACCCAAAAAAACCCCAAACCATTTGATCCAAAATAAAACATTTAGTTTTGAAGTTTTATTACATTTGTTTAATTTTTTAAAATTAAATTAAGTGATTTTTTTCAATGAAATGTCCTTCCAAAACAAAAATGCCCCAAACAAGCCATTTCAGTCTTTCTGGTTATTATTTTGACCAGAACAATTGGATGGAAATGACCCAAATTCACAAATTGTTTTGGTCAACCTGAATTTTCATTTTTCAGGAAAAAAATGATTCACACCAAAAATGTCAACCAGCTCTATTCACTAGAATCATATGACATGTTTTCTGGTCTTCTGATCTGTCTTACCACTACATTCTTCAGTAACTGTCGTTGTAACCTAAGTGAAACTGGAAGCAGCAGTAGCAGTAGCAGAGGTTATAACATGCTAGACTGTTAAGTGAGGGCATGCAATAATTTCATTATTCCTGAAAGGGAGCTCATGAGATATACTATGAAAAATTGACTTCAGATGCACAAGCCCATTTCTGGTCAGCTAAAGAAGCAGCTCTGCTATCTTAGGCCTGGTCTACACTATGACTTTAAGTCAAATTTAGCAGGGTTACCTCGATTTAACCCTGGACCAGTCCACACAACGAAGCCCTTTTTTTCGACTTAAAGGGCTCTTTAAATCGATTTCTTTACTCCACCTCCAACGAGGGAATTAGCGCTGAAATCGGCCTTGTCGGGTCAAATTTGGGATAGTGTGGATGCAATTCAACGGTATTGGCCTCTGGGAGCTATCCCAGAGTGCTCCATTGTGACGGCTCTGGACAGTGCTCTCAACACAGATGCACTGGCCAGGTAGACAGGAAAAGGCCCGTGAACTTTTGAATTTCATTTCCTGTTTGGCTAGCATGTTTGAAGAGCTCATGCAGAATTCATCAGCATGATGCGCACATTGCTGGGGCACATTGCCCGGCCTGTACTTTGTGAGAAGTCTATGACCATGTCCCTCTCGTCACCACGCTGTCATCGCCTCCTTGCCTGGTTTTGCATGAAACAATTGTCTGCCGTTGCTCTGATGGAGGGAGGGGCGACTGATGACATGGCTTACAGGGAATTAAAATCAGCCAAAGGGCTGGCTTTGCATCAAGGAGAAACACAAACAACTGTCACACAGAATGGTCCCCTCAAGGATTGAACTCAAAACCCTGGGTTTGGCAGGCCGTTGATTTCACAAAACAAATGGGGTCAATTTCTTGTTTTGATCCATCTATCTTTTACATCTTAGGCTGGCAGCAGATGGTGCAGTACAACTGCTAGCCATCGTCATCTCCTGGGTGCTCGGCAGAAGATGCTGCATTACGATTGCTAGCCATCATCAACTCCTGGGTGCTCGGCAGAAGATGAGAATGACCTGGCTGAGTCACTCCGATGTCTGCCCAGGCGCCTCTGACCGACCTCACCAAGGTCGGCTAAAAGAGCATGCAGGAATATGATGACGATGGCTACCAATCGTAATGCACCGTCTGCTGCCAAAAGGCAATGACGTATGGTGACGGTGAGCTGAGCGGGCTCCATGCTTGCTGTGGTATGTTATCTGCTCAGGTAACCCAGGAAAAAAGGTGCAAAATGATTGTCTGCCGTTGCTTTCACGGAGGGAGGGAGAGGGGGACCTGACGATATGTACCCAGAACCACCCGCGACACTGTTTTTGCCCCATCAGGCATTGGGATCTCAACCCAGAATTTCAATAGGCAGTGAAGACTGCGGGAACTGTGGGATAGCTACCCACAGCTACCCACAGTGCAACGCTCTGGAAGTCGACATTAGCCTCGGTACTATGGACCCAGTCCGCCAACTTAATGTACTTAGAGCATTTTGTGTGGGGACACACACAATTGACTGTATAAAAACGATTTCTAAAAAGCCAACTTCTATAAATTCGATAGTGTAGACATACCCTTAGTCAGTGGAAAAAGCCTAGAAATACTTGAAGGGGTTTGACATGTTCAGTCCAATAGAGGGCAGTGTCACAAAGGGATTTTAAGGCACAGTCCTGAGTAGCAAGGAGCACAGAGCCATGCAGCTCCAGGACATGTGCCAGTACTGTTCTTTACACATGGTGTGGAGCACTGTTGTAGACTGGTGTGTCCACTCCCTAGGAAAGTGTCCATGATTTGCCTATTCCCCACCCTCCTGTCAGAATCCTACTCTGAAGAGGGGTAGCAGGAGCAGATAATCCCTGAATTCCCCAAAGAACAAGGAACAAAAGCACTGCTACTGAGTGGTCCCTGGGCAAACATACATAAGGGTGTGAGTGTAGAGTTTCCCACTCATGCCTCTATCCTTGTGTGACTGTTCACAGGCTGCTCTCCAATTGTGCCAAACTTTGTACCGCAGTTGTACAATTTTGGAGGCTTCACCTTTTCCCTACCTTTCATCAGAAATGTAACATGGCCTGCCTCACAGTCAGAGGCAAATAGCAGTCATCAGGGATGAAATACTAGATGGAATGGTTCCTTAGGCATGTGATGGTTTTCACTTCTGCTGAGTCCTCTTAGGATGACTGACGTGTAGATGTACCCAGTCCAGTGTTGGGTAGGTGAGGAAAAAACCCAGCATGTCCCTGCGTCTCCACCTACTGGGGGTTTGACCAAAAGATAAAACATAATGGAACTTGCTGAGAGCCCAACAGGTGCACCTATGCACCAATTCAGGAATATAACCTTAGTTAGGAAAGCCCTTAAGCTTGTGCTTAGGTCCCACTGAAAACACTGAGACAGAAGCACATACTTAAAATTAAGCATGTGTGTTAGGGCTTTTCCAGAATGGCAATGGGCCTAAACACATCTTTAAGTTCTTTTCTGAATTGGCACCCAAATCCACATGAATGGGAGCCGATTGCTGCTGCCCTCATATTTAATAGGAAGGTGCAGGCTGAAGAGACTATGGGAGGAAATTCTTCATCTTGATAGGTGAAAACTCATTTGGGTCACAAAGACGAATTGTATTGCTGAGATCAGTCTCTGCAGGCTGCACCTCTTTGTAAAGATAAGAGTGGCTGTGCCACTCAGAATACCTCCTCACAATTTGGTTTGTTGGTACCTGAAGTCTGTTGTACCATTTTGGCTTATATGTTGTTCATTGATAATAATAATAATAATTAATAATTAATAATAATATTTTTACATTATTGTTATTTATTATTCCATTTATTTTACATATATAGCAGCATGAATGCCATTTTTTAACAGAATGTGGAATTTTGTTGCATCTATACTGGAGAGATTTTTTTCCATTTATATGCAGTGGATTAATACCTTTTTTAATTTAACTCTCGCAGTTTATCATGACTATGCTGGTTGAGTTGCATTGCTTTGTTATAATTGGCTAGATCAGTCACACAACATTATTATTTTTCCCGATTAAATGAGAATACAAGCACTTCCAGGTGCAATTTCTAAATTCTGCCCTGCATAAATATTTGTGCAGGGAAACCAGCTCAGTTGCATGTTAATGGTAAACAAACAAACCCTCAGTGTGGACATGCTGTATCCATGTTGCCAGTGCTTGTGATTTCACTGTGTCTTGTGATAGCTGATGTTTTTCTTAAAGCCCCAGCTCTTGGAGTCATATGTCTTTAAGGTGCCACAGGACTCATTGTTGCTTTTTATATGAATATATAAGGATCTCAGCTTTCATTTAAAAAAGGAAGTTTATAGTGCTTATGGTTGCAGAGAAAAGCTGGGACACATGACCTGGAAGCACTCCAAAGGATTAGAACATAGATGGTAACTAAAAATGTATTTGTTTTTGCAATCTCCTGATTTGTAAGTTAATCTCATGATTTTGGAGAGCCTGACTCAACGTTTTTGAACACTGCATGGTGGGAATATTGCTGTAGCAAAGCCATTTAAAAATACAACTATATTTGTTGCATTACTCTACAAAAAGCCATTGGAGCTGCGTCATTATTTGCGTGTACAGGGAGTGTATCTAGTGGGAGCAGAAATAACACCTCTGGCTGATTTGCTAGTTTAGGGCCAGAGTAAGATTAACTCAAGTAGGTGATTTGCCCAAACTCAGCCTATGACAAATAATTTTATTGAGATAGATTCCAGTAGTCGTGTAATGACTTTTATTGGGCTATTTGTTTTAAATACTTACATTGCAAAGCTATCCATGAAAGCTTTTGCCTGTTCTTCAAACATGTATGTTCATGTCTCAGCATGTTATCTTTATCTCAAGGCTCTTTGTGTTGGAATTGGTTAATTAGTTTGTCAATAGTAAATAAATATCTCTTGGTCTTAGAGTTTTGAGATAGTTTTACTCACTTTAAGAATGAACTGACATTCCAGCCCAATAGCTTTTTCAAATACACAATATGAAAATATGGGGAAAGACACATACATGCAGTTTATCAATATTCATGAACTGGCAAGGACTTGATGAATTCCTGGATGTGCTGAGTGCTCACAATTTGCATTAAATCCAATGGGAGTTGAATGTTCTCTGCACCTTCAGGAGATGCTCAGCTCTTTGTAGGATCAAGCCCTCAGTTCACTGGAAGAAACAGCTTGCAGTTTGAGAGTGCACTTGTATGGTTATATGGACATATCACTCCTATTTGCTCTAAAATTCCACTAGCCTATGACTAAAAGGCTCAAGACACATATGACCAGCTCCTGCACCATTGAATCAATGGGAGCTTTGCCAGAGACTTCAGTGGCAGGATCAAGGCCATACTGGTTGTAGTCTGCAGAAGTTTAAGAATGGATGTTCAGCTAGATTTGAGGGAGGTGAATTTTTTGGGAGGGATGCCTATTACTGTTCATGAGCTAGTCCTTCCATTTTGCTCTCTTGTTGTTTTGATGGCTGGTACACTTCTTACTGCTGCCGAAGGCCTGCTCATAAATCAACTATAATTTGTGTACTTTCACAAATACCTTTGGAAAAAAGAAGACAAAAAATGCACTGCAAATCAGAATGCAAAAATCAGCCAGTAAACTTGTGTACAGTGAGATAAAAATCAGTGTTTCATTACTTATTTATTTATTCATTTATTTAAAAATCTTTAACCAGAAAAATTCATTAAGATGCAATATCGCATGTACAATGATGGCCTAGGGACAGGAGATGGATTAAAAAATGTAAATACTATTGGATCTAATATGCGTACCATTAACACAAATATGATATTAATGTAAAAGTTTCCTACAGTACAAACTTAGATTTAACTCTTTAAATATATGTTTAAAATAGTTAGCGTACAATTGGGTGGTAGGCTCTTGAAGATGATAGATGCAGTAAACGAGTGTCTCAAAAGAGAAAAAATGTCAGCAAAATAATTGCCTAGTGATACTTTATATCAATTAATTCATTTGTATTTAATTAAAAGGATTCGTAACAATTGGCTGTTATGTAAAAGCCCCTTAGCTCTGTAGTTTTCTCTTGAATTTTCAGAGTTTTCTTGGGCAGGATATTGTTAGTCTTTTCTGAATAATTCAACCAGGATCTATTTTCTAAACAGAAAAGCTACTTCTGTATTATTCTCTGTTCTGTGGGGAAGTACCCACAAGAGCAACCAGCCCACATCCCACCCAGCCACCAGTATGCACTACATCTGTCCAAGAGCCACCATCAGCACCCAGAACAGCTCACAACCCCCTACCACATCCTATTTTAGTGCCCTATGATTTTTGACCATTACCTAAATCCAAAGGATTTTGCATCATTGGATGAATTGTTTGGCCATTTTTGGGGGTTAAAGAACAAAAGACATTGAGAACAGGTGATTCAGCCCTATTTTACTAATTTACGAGCTTTATAACTCTCACATAAAAGATTATAGCTCCCCACATGTCTAAACAAGTATTTAATAATACAGTGGTAGGTGCAGTTGTAGAAGTGGATAGGTGGGGAAATGTTTATTGTCTCTGTGCTGGCCATGACCTACATGCTCAGTTTACAGGTGAAACAGTGTTTTTCCTAACTGCCATGGGCACTCCTGCCTAATAGTTAGAGTCAGAAGCCTGGAACTGGAGCCATGGTCAAAGCCGGGGTTAGAGTCAGGTGCCACACCAAAGGTCAGAGCTGGAAATGGAGCCACGAGTCAAGCCAGAGTCAGTGTCAGTGGTGTCAGAGGAGCTGGGACCTGGAGGGAGGCAGGAAAGCAGGAATAGATGAGGGTCTGGGTTAAGGACAGGAAATAGAAACAGGCTGGGAGGCAGATTCCAGGAACAGGCGAAAGAGCAGGGCTCAGGAGACAGGCAAGTAGGCAAAGCCTGTAATAAATGCCAATCAGGGATTCACCTACCTGTTTAGACCAGTGGTTCTCAACCAGAGGTACGGGTACCCCTGGAGGTATGCAGAGGTCTCCTGGGGGTACATCATCTCATCTAGATATTTGCCTAGTTTTACAACAGGCTACATAAAAAACACTAGCGAAGTCAGTACCAACTAAAATTTCATACAGACAACAACTTATTTATCCCTCTCTATGTACTATACATTGAAATGTAAGTACAATATTTATATTCCAATGGATTTATTTTATAATTACATGGTAAAAATAAGAACATACACAATTTTTCAGTAATAGTGTGGCTGTGACACTTTTGTATTTTTATGTCAGATTTTGTAAGCAAGTAGTTTTTAAGTGAGGTGAAACTTAGGGATATGCAAGACAAATCAGACTCCTGAAAGGGATACGGTAGTCTGGAAAGATTGAGAGCCACTGCAATAGTGGGAGGCACAATTGCGATGCCCCTCTTCTTTCTTCCCGTTTCTTGTATAGATGCTTATCAGTACAGATAGATGGATAGATAAAGATCTATGAAGGCATCCAGACCTGTTGGGGGCTTGACTTGGGTGAGTTCATTCTTAACCTCATCCCACAAACCCCTTCAAAAGTGACATAACTGGGCTGCCTCATTCCATTCTGTGTCAGATACAAGGTAGTGGAAGTCAGCTGCATAGGATGCCTGCTGTGCCCAACACCTGTTGGCGCTTCCACGGGGCAACCTTAGCAGAGTGGGTAAGATGGTTGATATTGCCCTCTGGAAGGCACCCCGGTTGGACAGAACTGGACTGTTGGCTTCCAACAGGGGAGAGGCCCAGTCCAACACCTCCCCCAGCCAGCAGGCTGGCTACCAGGCCTATCTTGGTAAGGTCAGAAGCATACATCTGTAGTTGAAGCAAGAACAAGAGGTGGCACTGATTCATGAAGCCTCAGAATTTGGAGCGACTCCATCAGAATGCTCAGGCAAAGGGATAGCAGGTTCCAGCACAGCCAAATGGGCACAGAGCACAGCATTTTCTAGGTGGAGTTGATGGATTTGCTTCTGCAACGCCTGATTCTCACTGGCCAGCTGTGTATCCCGCATCTGCAATGCTAGGTTGTTTGCCTGGAGACCGATCACCTGCCTGTGCAGTGCTGATGTCCCTTCTGGTACAGGGAACACCACTGGGTCCATTCTCGGATGGGCCACTTCAGAGCAGTCGGTAGTGGTCTGAGCAAGTTGTACATACTAGGGCATGGGTGGTCATGCCTAATGGTCAGATTTGGGAGCCTGGAACCGATTCTGGGGTAAAAACCTGTGACAGAGTCAGATGCCAAGCCAAAAGTCAGAGCCAGACACAGTCAGGAGTCAAGCTGAGGCTCAAAGCCAGAGTCAGTGGTAGGGCATAGGAGCAGGGAGCTGGAGTGAGGCAGGAAAGCAGGAACTGGGAACAGATGGGGGTCTTTGATAAGGAGGACAGGAACCAGGAATGGGGAGAAGACAGGGTTCAAGAGTCAGGAAAGTAGGCAGTTTCCATAGTAACAGCCAGCCAGGGATTCACCTAGCTTCTAAAATAATTTCCTGTGCCTCTTCCTGGTTTAAATAGATCATCCCATCCAATTGGTGGGGCTGGACATCTCACCCAATCTGGAGCTTCATGTGTGGGGCTCTTTGTAAGATAGAGCTTTGTTGGGTCCCTTCTCCCAGGGGTTCAGTTAAGATGATGGGTGCCAGCTGTGGTCTGGGGACCCAAAGGTCCAGATTCAAGAACTACAAACCCTCATCCTGTAACTGAGCCTGGGCTTTGAGGGTCAAGCTGGGTTCTCTTCATTTTGCATGTCATATAGTGCAGATCATATAGTGATCTATAGAAAGAATTCAGCCCTCACTTACACCTACGCAACGTAAGTGTCTGCAGAGGGGTTGCATAGGTGAAACTGATTGGAATTTAAAAACAATTATGTTGATGATGCACCTAAGGAAACAGCATCCAAGTCTCTCCTGAAGCTGTGAAACCTCTACAGGTTTAAAAAGAATCAAAATTAGTTAAATCATATTTTTAACTAAAGTCAGCAGGTATGACTCTAACTGTACATGGAGAAATCTGATGAGTTAGGACAGAGACATTTTCACATTGCCCCTTTCTAGAGTAACCCACAATTTAAAACTGAACTGTTTGTCAAAGTAAATTAAAATACATTTAGTGAGGCATTATCCATGATTGTCTTTATTGTTTGTTCACTTACTAGCTAATTCGCAAAATCTGATAATCTGCAATGGCTCTCCCAGTGCAAATTAACAAAGTTCTATACTGAAAAAAACCGCTATGTAATTAAAATGGCAACTTTCATCACATGCTGTAGTAAATATAATACCTCTGAGGCACATATGCTTCTTACAGCATAAGCATATTACAAGGAATGGGAACAAGTATTAAAAGACGCAAAATAAATTTTTTAAGTTGTTGCCTTAGATGTATGTCGGGAACTACTGTACTAACAAATGTACATATGAAAACAAACAAAACAGATGTTTTAATAGGGCCCTAAGCTTAACAGGGCCTTTCACTTGCAATCCATTTTGGCCAGGGATATACTCATATAGTTGTCTCCTTAATGTAAGCACAAAGTGGTATGAGAATTAATGCAGTTAAATGGACAAATCCCTTAAAACTCAGGCTAGCTGAGGAAAACTCATCACAAAAGATCCTTGAAGCTTGGTTGTTATAGATATAGTCAATACATGTAAAATTATGACACTGACTTGTCTTTAGCTTGCAATGACTCCCAAATGTGTTTTAGTGTCAGTGTTGTTTTGGCCTGTTTCTGCTATCTCACCTGTATAAATCAGAAGTAACTCCTGCAAAGTCAGTGGAGTTGCACTGGTGAAAACTCAAACCAGTGTGAGAGGAGAATCATTGAAACCCATGCTCTGCTTTAAATGTTCCTTGTACTATGATGCCTGGAACCAGAGAGGTAGAAATAAGTTTCAGATGTGTCACCGTGGCTCAGGAATGAAAGCCTGACTCCAAGCTGCTTGTACATGAATCTCTAGAGTCTGAGTCTATGTCTACATTACAAGCAAGTGGTGTCATTCTCAGCTTGAGTACACATACTGGTGCTAGCTCTTATCAAGTTAGTGCAAGTATAAATAGCAGTGTAGCTGAGACAGCACTGGTAGTGGCAGCAGGGCTGACCTGTGCTGAGTACAATGACCTAAAACCTGTGGGAACATACACGGCTCAGCTGTGCCTCCATTTCTGCTACTGCAACAACATTGCTATTTATACTTGTGCTATCTCCGTTTGAGCTAGTATTTATACATGAGCAGGGGAACCACACTCTTAGCTTGTCGTGTAGATATAGAATTAGTTATATAACTCTGGTCACTCAGCATGCTTAATAAAGATCTTTTCCCTATAACTCTGCTTGACTGCCACATTGCATATAGCTAAGGAAACATTCCTGTTTGTTTAAAGTCTCTGCTCATTCAAGTCAGTTACCTTTCCCAGTTCTAGCCATATCTCCTTGCTCCTGTTGAGTGTGTTGCTCGTCACAGTTTATACCTCACTCAACTCTTCATCTCCACCTCTTATTTGAGGTTTCACATTTCAGTTGGTCATCAGAACAATGTATACACATGACCACCTTTGTTGGCTATTTTGTCTGCATAACAGTGTTGAATCCTGTCTAGACCCACTTAGCTTCCATTTGTGGAATTGCTGGCTACCATCGTTTCTCCCAGCTTTGGGTCCCCTATAGCTGGAAACTCTCTCTGACTCTGTATGGACAGCCTGTCTGATGTACCAACCATTCAAAATTAGGTTGTGGCTTCCTCTCCTGATATGGAAGGGTTAATTGATGTCAGCTTCCTCTTTAGAATACCAAAGTGCCCTGCTTGTTACAGTAACCTTGAGAAAGGAACTCACTGATCTGTGGTTGAATGAGGTTCTGTGATTTTTGTGTCATTTTTCACTATCATATTTCTTTAATTAGGAATTCAACATTTCACAATCTACGTCAAATCATCTGCTGTTCCTGACCCAAAACAGGAGTGCATTCAAGCTTGGCCTAGTAATCTAGCACAGATTATTCTTATACATTATTTTAGTATAACTGCAGACTTGAGGGAATCGTCATCCAATCTGTTGCTAATGCTGCCATTATCAGTGTTTCCAGTCAAGCTGGAAGGGCATATCAAGTGGTGATGAGTTCTTGGTCTGGTTCTGTTGAATATCTTCATCAATGATTTAGATAATGGTACAGAAAGTACACTTACAAAGTTTGGAGATGATACCAAGCTGGGAGGGGTTGCAAGTACTTTGGAGGATAGGATTAAAATTCAAAATGATCTGGACAAACTGGAGAAATGGGAAGTAAGTAGGATGAAATTCAGTAAGAACAAATGCAAAATACTCCACTTAGGAAAGAACAATCAGTTGCACACATACAAAACAGGAAATGAGCAAACATAATTCTGGGATATATTATCAGGAGTGTTGTAAGCAAGACACAAGAAGTAATTCTTCTGCTGTACTCCATGCTGATTAGGCCTCAGCTGGAGTATTGTGTCCAGTTATGAGCACCACATTTCAGGAAAGATGTGGGCAAATTGGAGAAAGCCCAGAGAAGAGCAACAAGAATGATTAAAGATCTTGAAAACATGACCTATGGGAAGACTGAAAAAAATTGGGTTTGTTTAGTCTGGAAAAGAGAAGACTGAGAAGGGACATGATAACAGTTTTCAAGTACATAAAACATTGTTACAAGGAGGAGGGAGAAAATTGGTGTTCTTAACCTTTCAGCATAGAACAAGAAGCAATGGGCTTAAATTGCAGCAAGGGTGGTTTAGGTTGGACATTAGGAAAAACTTCCTAACTGTCAGGGTGGTTAAGCATTGGAATAAATTGCTGAGGGAGGTTGTTGAATCTCCATCATTGACGATTTTTAAGAGCAGGTTAGACAAATACCTGTCAGGGATGGTTTAGATAATACTTAGTCCTGCCATGAGTGCTGGGGACTGGACTAGATGACCTCTTGAGGTCCCTTCCAGTCCTACGATTGTATGATTCTGTGCTGCATTTGTGACTGCAAGAAGCTAATCCTGGAGTGCATATCTGTGTACACTTCAGGTGAATTCTACTTGCACACTCACTCCAGATGCCGATGCTCCAGAATAGTGTAATTCATGTTCTACATTCTCATTCTATCTTCTAATGCATGTGGGCAAAGGTATGCAGGGGATGTTTCTAAACAAGGTGTCCCCTGGGATTGCGCATAGTATTAGCCAGCTACTGGGACTGGTTAAATCAAAGTAAAAAGAAAAGAAGGGAAAACTCTTATGATCCAGCCATATATAATATTAACATTTACAATAATTCTAGAGACTATTGCGTCATGATTAATGCTTGTCGTCATTAATTGTCATCCTGACAATATCCTAATGAACACACAAGCCAAAAAGCCATAAGCCAAAAATACAGAAATCAATAAACTTGATGCAGCTTTACTGAGGTTGCTTTGGGTCATTATTGTTTTCTATTTTTTATATATTTATATATAATATAATAAATATTTTGTAAAGAGCTTTGTATTTCATTGTTTTATATTGACTGGCAATTTCCATAATGCTGTTCTGGGAAAATAACTTAATATTATCTACAATTTTCTATTGACATTTTGTTGGTGAAACATTTTAGTAAACATTGCTCTAGTTCTAGTTAACTATTGTACCCTTGTCACAGCTGAGGAAAGGACTTTAACTAGAGACAAAGCTTTCTCCATCTCTCTCTTTCTCTCTCCTACCTTTTGTCTTCAGCATTTGACTCTGTCACACTAGTTTGAAATAATATTTCCTGAGCACTGACCTTTTTGACACTTAAGTGGATTCAGCATCTTAATTGCTGTTAGTGTGAATCATCTAACGCTGGTGCATAATTTCTAAGATGTATAGGAGAAATCTACAAGAGACATTCACTGTAAATAACAAAAATACAGAAATCAATAAATTCCATGAAACTTCCTGCTACTTCATTTTAAGTTGTTTTAAGAGGAGCTACATGTCTTCACAACACTTTTTGACTTTCATTTGACTGGAAATTTGTATTAAACTGTTATGAGACAATAACTTAATGCTGTAGGTTTTATGTTTCAATTGATTAACAACAGGCTTTGATATGTACCACACCTCTGTTTCTTAGACTGCACGCACTGAATGTTATTGTGCTAGATATTTTTCTGCGTGGATTGGTTGGTATCACAAAATTATTTTTCCTGCGCAATGGCATTTATTGTATGTAGTATCCTCATCTTAAATGCTGAGAATAATCTGAAGCTGGATCATAATCTTTGTAATATATTTATAGCCGACCATTGCTCTATAGTATTCTAAATTTCCTGCTTATGATGCAATGGCAAAAGTCATTAAACATTAGCAGTAATAGTATTTTCACTGTAATAAAGTGTTAATTACTTCCACATGTTAATAGAGTTGGGGGGGGAGAGATTTTGCTATTGTTACTGAGCCTAAAATAATTTCCATGTGATAATTTTCCAGGATATCAAAAACTGAATAATTATGCACTAATTAAGAAAGTAGAGCCTGCTCTGGAGTTAAGACTGCATTAATTTTAATGTTTTTACAGTCCTTTAATTGGGGAAAGGGCTGTAAATTGAGAGCTGACACATTCTCCTACCATAAGCAGGCCTGCCTTTGCAATCTGCCTCCTATATACTGCAACCCAAGGTCAACACAAGTTTGCAAAATCCCTCTGCTCTTCATACGAAATGTATTGGTGGTGAAGCGTGCATCTATCACTCTGACAAGCATTTAACTCTCCAAGAGCACATGCTCTCACTTCTTAAATTATTAATTGCATTAAATACATTTTCATATTGTGGACTGTTTGCTATGTTTGCTACAAACTGTTCCCTGGTAGGGAGATGTGGTCCTCCCACAGTATGATATGGCTTGCCTTCTGTTGTTTCAGTACCAAGTGCTAGGTTTGGGGAGCTTGTTTTTGAAGGGTTTGTAAATGAAATAAGCTACAAAACTAAAGATTATTGAAAGAGATCCCATAGAAAGTATTTTTTTAACATTGGTAACTTGGCTCTGTTTTTTCCTTTTATTCTGCACCAATATATATAAGAACCATCTTTTTTTTTTGGTTTGCTTGTACCTTAAGACTTAGTCTGTGAAGTTTTCCTGGGTATTCTTCCTGTCACACCATTATCACAGGCAGTGGCATCATCACCATCCACCTCATTATCATTTGTGGGTCATTCCATTCCAAAATGGTTTTAGGGTTACAACTAAAAGAAAAATCTGACAAATGGGTCATATTATCTCCCTCTGGCATTTGAATGCATTATACAAAATACAGTTTTTATATTAACAGGCATCATGACCTTGGCCTGTAACTGCTTATTTTAGCAATGCCTGCTAGTGCTGCTGAAGTTCTGATTCTGCCAGGGTTTCTGTTGTAAGCCCTTGTAAGGTTTTGATATCTCAGCCAGGCCAAATGGACTCTCATGTTGCATATACAGTATTCAGACCCAGGTGGGGACAAGTGGAGGAGAGGAAGCAGCTCACATTACTCATTAGTGACTCTTTATTCAAGGAATGCCATTGACTCCTGAGAGAGACAAGCTCAGACCAGCTCTGCTAAATGAGGGTTCAAGCTGTGAAGGAACTTCAGTATTAGGAAAATCAAAATGGCAAATAAGATATACAAGTAGGATTGGCTCTGCATGGCTCTGACATGTGCGTAGAGGACTGCTTCACTGGAGGAAAGCAAATGTGCCCTGGATGGACACTTGGAATGACCTTCTTATTTCACAGGACTAAACATTGTTTGGAAGATATTTTGGTGGTGAAACACTTGGGAAGAGGCATCATGCTCAACCTCTGGAACATGGTGCATTTCACATCTCTTTAAAGCAACCTGCAAAGAGACAGACTTTGGGTGGTGGTCACGTATTCAGGAGAAAGTTGCAGGAAATGTATTTGCAACATAGACCATTTGATGATATGGATGATGGAGCAGGTTAAAAGAGCAGAACTACTAGAAGACTTTTCCCAACCCAATATAACAAAACTTTCAGCAAATTTGGGCATTGAGATTTCAGATTTTTTTTGAGGGTTTCCTGCTCTTAGATTTGAGATTCAAACTTCAAGCAAATCTGCTTTTTGTTCAGTCTCCTCATTTCAGTCTGTCCCTTATAGAAAGTACTGTAGAAAACTATAACCTTTCTATAGAATTTTTTAAAAGTATCCTATTGATTCAATTTGCTGTAGAATAGTTGTATAAATCTATAGCAAGTTTATCATTTTCTAAAAAGATATTTAGAGTACTTTACATAGGAATCTATTACATTTCTGTAGAACCCTACTGTATAATTCCTGTCACATACTATAGGATTTTTCCATTACAGGAACCATCTGTGTTGTCAGCACTGTCCTGCACTCCCCACCTCCACTAGAACTTTCTTGTATGTCCCCCTGGAAGCTTGGGCAGACTCCGGCTCTGCACTAACTATGGCTTCATTTTAATTACCTTGAAATTTCAGCCTGCATGCATCACTGGATACCTGTATTTTAACAGCAGTACTGTAGTTGAGATTAACATGCTGTGTCAAGTCAAAGATCCACTTATATGTATCTTTATAGTATATAGATCATCAACTATCTGTTCAATAACATTTCAACAATAAAGACCAACATAGTGCTGTGCATTCAAAGGTGTTTCAATATAGGAAATCCCAGGCCCTTTTAGTGATATTTCAAAGGTGGTTTTAAGATTAATCTAAGTGCATCAGTGCATGTTGACACACTTCACGCTGAAGCAATACGAAGCACAATGGCATAGGCTGAAATCAAACTACTTCAAAGGCTCTTTTGATTTCTAAGAATGAAGAAATTAAATTAAAACCCCATGAGATCCTGATTAGCACATGGAATTCAAATGCAAAGTTTTACTTTGTCCCTCACCCTGTTGTGTGTCAGTATTGGAGTGGGTCTCCAATCATTGCATGGTGTGCTTTGCATACTATGTATTATACAGTTGGGTACAGCACAGTGGGAAAAGTTAAGGATGGAAAGACAGCTTGATCCTTCAATTTTGTTGCTGTTTTTAAGTGTAAAGCAGATTCCCAATGTCAAATTAATGTACTGAGGGTACATGCATTTGTGTGAGTACAGGGTTTCTGGATTTTAACTACTGTAAAGTTACCATTTCTTCATGACATACTCATTTCCCTTTTTAACAAGTATTGCTTTCACTGTGCTTTGTTTCAACAGTAAAAGTGTCAGAAGTCATATTTCTCCAGGATTGGAGCATATTATATATTTTTGCCCTGTACAACATCTATGCAGTGATCAGCATTCTGCTGATTAGAAGAAAAAGAGAGTAGAAAAGTTACCAAAGACAAATTATGTAAAGGCTAGTAGAGACATTTTTCACCCAAGAGTTTTTTCTTCTGTTCCAATTTCTCTATTACCATTGCATTAATTAGAAATTTAGGTAAATGACGTAAGTGCCCTAATTTTTTATTTCTGCCAGGAGAACAATTAGGCCATTAGAAGTAACAAATGGTCTGGATGCATGTTGCCTGTTGAAAATTTCAAGCTGCATTATTTCTGACAAGAAAAAAACAAATAATAGTTGTTTTGGCCAATTTTTACCATAAGCGATGTCAGCTTTAGCAGATGCAGCATACCACTGGCTTTTTTTCCCTATTGTCATGCCTCATTAAAGTATGCTGACTCTTGTGGATTCCCATTTCCTTTAGGTAAATAGTTATTTACATGAATGGCAATATTTTTCTTGGGTGACAATTTCTAATTGTTCAGGCAGCCAAGGGTGATATATTAACCACTCAGAATAAAGCTTCACCTATGAAATAAATTACTTTAAATTAACTATCCTTTCAAAAGAGAGGCAAAATTTCAAAATGGACAAATTAGACCCCTCTTAGTCACATATGGTAAGTGTTTTAAGCATGTCCCCACTGGTACTTACTCCAGAGAACAATTCTTCATGATGGAGTGGAAGACGTCTTTGCTCATTTGGGGGTCCTTTTAATGCCAGTGTTTGCCAACATTGTACTCAGAAGGGCTAATTCTGTGGCTGAGCACTGTGCATTCTGCTCATTATTTGGGGCTTCAATAACACCAGACCCTTTGCCTTCACTTTAACCCTTTCTTTGCAGTAGATACTGAAATGCAATGGCTAGAAAAATTCAGTGCTTCAAAGACATTTTTAAAAAAATGATTAAAGTGAAAACTATGAATCTTTACTGCTCATCAAAATGTAGCAATAACTTTTTGAAACAGTAAGTGTAAATAAATCAGCGCATTGCAAATATAAAGATAATTACAGCCGGCTAAACTGATAGAGTTTTGTGTCTTCAGTTCATATTTCAAAGCATATAACTAAAGTTAATGGGCCTGATTCTGCTTTCATTTACCTGTGTAAATCAGGAGTAACTCTATCAAGTGTTCTTAAAGCTACAATACCCACCTGCTGAAGTGAAGAAACAGATTGACAGAGCCAGTAGAACACCTAGAAGTCACCTACTCCAGGACACGCCCAACAACAAAAGTAACAGAACACTACTAGCCGTCACCTCCAGCCCCTAACTAAAACCTCTCCAGTGCATCATCAAGGATCTACAACCTATCCTGAAGGACGATCCCTCACTCTCACAGATCTTGGGAGACAGGACAGTCCTCGCTTACAGACAGCCCCCCCACCTGAAGCAAATACTCACTAGCAACCACACACCACACAACAAAAACACTAACCAAGGAACCTATCCTTGCAGCAAAGCCCGTTGCCAACTCTGTCCACATATCTTTTCAAGGGACACCCTCATAGGACCTAATCACATCAACCATACCATCAGAGGCTCGTTCACCTGCACATCTACCAATATGATATATGCCATCATGTTCCAGCAATGCCCCTCTGCCATGTACATTGGCCAAGCCGGACAGTCTCTTTGCAAAAGAATAAATGGACACAAATCAGACATCAAGAATTATAACATTAAAAAACCAGTCGGGGAACATTTCAACCTCCCTGGTCACTAAATTACAGACCTAAAAGTCACAATTCTTCAACAAAAAAACTTCAAAACCAGACTCCAACGACAAACTGCAGAACTGGAATTAATTTGCAAAGTAGACACCATTAAATTAGGTTTGAATAAAGACTGGGAGTGTATGGGTCATTACACAAAGTAAAAGCTATTTCCCCATGCTATTTCTCCCCTATTGTTACTCGCACCTTCTTGTCAACTGTTTGAAATGGGCCATCCTGATTATCACTACAAAAGTTTTTTTCTCCACCTTAATTGATTAATCTCATTAGAGTTGGTATGGCAACACCCATTTTTTCATGTTCTCTGTGTATATATATCTTCCTACTGTATTTTCCACTGCACGCATCTGATAAAGTGGGTTTTAGCCCACGAAAGCTTATGACCAAATAAATGTGTTAGTCTCTAAGGTGCCACAAGTATTCCTTGTTCTTTTTCTATTATAATCAATGGATTTACACCTGAGAGGAGACTCTGGGTAAGTCTACACAGCAAAAAACCAAAACAACTAGTGGCAGCAAGTCTCAGAGCCTGAGTCAACTAACTTGGGCTCGCAGGGCTTGTGCTGTGGGACTGAAAATATCAGTGTAGCCATTTGGGCTCAGGCTGGAACTTGGGCTCTGAAACCCATTGAGGGGAAGGGTCTCATAACCAGGCTCCAGCCCAGGCCTGAACCTCTGCACTGCTGTTTTTAGCCCCACAGAACAAGCCCAAGTCAGTTGACCCAGGCTCTGAGAGTCTCTGCTCTTTCTGTGCTGTGTAGACATACTCTCAGACCCAATACATTGAGTATTATGTATATTGATATGGGATATAATTTTCAAAAGCACCTATGCCCTACTTTCAAAAGTGAAAGCAAGATTTTTAGCTGTATTTAGGTACCTAAAGATGCAGAGAGGCTTCTGGATTTTCAAAAGTTCATAGGAGCTCCCTGTGGAGGCTCCCAGTGGAGTCACTTTTGAAAATGAGACTTAGGACCCTAAATCACTTAGGCACTTTTGAAAATGTTAATTTCCCACTGAATCAGTTGTGCAGGACATTATTACAAGACTCAGACATAATAAAACATGTTTTTCCAATTTAAGTCATAGCTTGACCACAGTTCAATATCTACATTTTGGATTTAGAAACTAATAGCTTCTTAAAAGGAAGGATCCAATCAGTTTAAATTATGCTCAGTTTGTTTTTATAGTTTCCCATGACTTTTTTAGTCCACTGTAGTTTCCCTTTTCCCACACATTAAATGTCAGTATGTCAATACATTGGAATGTATTAGACTATTTAACATCATTTGAATACACTTTTGAAATGGATTATGCACAAAAGGCTAAGAAGTAGTGCAGCCATTTAAAAAAATACCAATTTAGATTAGGCTTTTTTGTTCTGTTTGTATGGGAACAATTTAATTAACATTTCTTTGGTGCTAATATTTACTGTACAAGACTAATGCAAATAGAATGATCAGTAAAATAGGTGTAGCTTTAAACACATGTTCTTACTTTCTGTTTAATTATGTTGATTAGGTTTAAACTCCAATTTAGCATCACCTTGCTTGTCTTAATATGAAGTTGATGAAACCATGTGGAGATCTGACCTTAATATAATAGTGGCAAACCTCATTTGGTTACCTTTAGCTAATTAAAACATACACAGTACCATTATGTCATTATTCATCTTGTTCTCTGTTTTCATTGTATCATGATACTATGCCACAAAGCAAACTTTATTGTGAGCTTGATGTCTCTTGTTTCACAATAAAATCTCATTTGATCCTTATAATTAGGAGAGGTGTTTATTTCACTGGTCCGTTATTATAACAATGATTATTACGACAATCAGTGTAAAAGTGTGTGCGTATGATTTGGTGCTAAGTTTACTATGGTACTCTGTTGGTGCATATGTGTATGGAAAAACATCAGAGGTTGTCATATAAACTGGTATCTGCCAATCATGACAGTAACTTAATAGAAGACAAAGAGTCCTGTGGCACCTTATAGACTAACAGATGTATGGGAGCATAAGCTTTTGTGGGTGAATACCCACTTCATCAGATGCATGTAATGGAAATTTCCAGAGGCAGGTATAAATATGCAGGCAAGAATCAGTCTAGAGATAACGAGGTTAGTTCAATCAGGGAGGATGAGGCCGTTTTCTAGCACACCTCAACTGCTAGGAGAGGGCCTCTTCCTCCCTGATTGAACTAACCTCGTTATCTCTAGACTGATCCAGACTAACACGGCTACCCCTCTGATACTTAACAGAAGACGTGGGCCTAAAGCACATTTTGTAGTTTCTCAGGATTTCTTGACAGTGGTCATCAATAATTTGTGTCTTCTTGCTTTATATACTACAGAGTGGGACACTGCATAGAAAGATAGGGATAACACTCAATAGCTGAAGGCGCTGGGATGGCTCAGGTGACTGGTGTTGGGAATGAAACAGTTCACCTTTCAAATCAGGGCCAGGTCCATAATGATTCAGAGCCACTACTGTAATATTTTGTCCCTTGTTTAAAGCAATTGATGGTACATTCCACCTGCTTATAAAACTACTTTATTCTAGCTGCAGAAACAAAACTACTGACTACAATACCCAGTGGGGCCTGACTTCTGCTCTAGGTGACAACTTGTGAGACTTTGGGCTTCTCCTTTTGGACCAGTGTTGCAGCAGTCCTTCTTGTTGATTAAAAGTTACAGTTTATTAGACAACAAAGCAAACAAAAACTGACCAAAGAGAAAAAATAAGCTACACTATGTTACCAGGCTGCATTTATCAGGACAGACATAAAGTAAAACCAGGTAGGGCCTGGATCTAGTAGCACTCTCTCCTAACCTGGCTATGGCTGGACTAAGGGCCTGATTTTTTAAGGGTATTTAGGTACCTCAAGATTCAGATAGGCACCAAGCGGAATTTTCAAAAGCATCTAGGCACTCAACTCCCATTGATTTCAATAGGTGTCAGGCATGTAGATGTGTTTGAAAATTCCATTGTAATTGCCTATCTGCATCTTTAGTTGCCTAAATACTTTTACAAATCTGGCCTAACACCTCTAAGCTCAGTCACCCCTTTATAGTCTCTCACCACACCTCTTTCTCCCACCAGCCATGATAAACAAAACAAAACAAAACAAAAAACGAGCTCTTGATGCAACAGAAGTGCCACAACTAAGTGGAACCCTGCCTCTAAAATCCCTGACTGGGTGAATTGGAGTGAAGAATGGGAGGAAAATCAAGCCATTGGTCCTTTCATTCTCTCAGGTGGGAGAGGTTTGTGGACTTAGAACAGATAGGCTGGCAGGATGAGGGCATTTTAAAGCTTCTCTTTTGTCACATATTCAAATCAAGCCTTGCCTGAGACATCACTGTTAGATAAATCAGGCCTTTATAAAATTACTGATTTGAGTCAAATTTTAAATTAGTTTTCTATCATCATATTCGTGCAAAGTAATCATAGCATCATAGAAGATTAGGGTTATAAGAGACCTCAGGAGGTCATCTAGTCTAACCCAATGCTCAAAGCAGGACCAACCACAACTAAATCATTCCAGCCAGAGCTTTGTCAAGCGGGCCTTAAAAACCTCTAAGGATGGCGATTCCACCACCAATTGTGTGTGGTGTGTGAGTGCATGTCCCAGCTGGGAAGGATGTGGCCAGATCTTCATTTGACATATTTAACTGTCTCCCTGCCATGGTTGTGGCTAGGGATTTAGTTCAGTCTTGGCAGTAACAGTGCAGTGATATACTTTTTTCTGTCTTGTTTAAATCTTAGGCCTGCTATACACTTGGCGGGGGGGGGGAGTAATCTAAGTTACGCAACTTCAGCTATGTGAAGTTGACGTACTTAGATCTACTTACTGCGGTGTCTTCACTGCGGTAGGTCAACTGCTGACACTCCCCTGTCGACTCCACCTATGCTTCTTGCTCCAGTGGAGTACCAGAGTCGACGGGAGAGCACTCAGCAGTCGATTATCACGTCTTCACTAAACGCGATAAATCAACCCCCGCTGGATCAATTGCTCCAGAGGCAAGTGTAGACATGCCCTTAGTGCGAAGACTGTTGTCTGGGGTTTTGGAGATTGCTTATTGGGATACTGTGTTGCTGTGAAGCACTATGGCCCAGATTTCTAAAGGTATTTAAGTGTTGCACTGTTCCGCATTTCAAGACCTAAGAGATTCAGATGGCTAATCACCATTTCAAAAGTGAATTTGATATGTAAGATCCCAAGTCCTATTATACTGAAATTTTTCATATATCTCCTTGTGCTTACATACCACAATTAAAGACACCTTAGAAATACATATATTGAATATGTAGGTCTCCAGTTTTGTCACCAGTCAGCATTAACCAGACTCACAGTTACAGGTAACTCTGTGATTGTGACTTGGTGTACAGCACACTCCTAGTTAGACAGGGTGCAGTTGATTTGTTGTAATAGTCTTGTGTCATGGCTGTAGCTGGGATCTCAGGACAGTCACATCATTATCTGTACCATGAGTGAGTGTGGAAGGAAGGGTCTTATTGGGAGTGCAGGGCTGAGCACAATGGTTGACAGCAAAGTAACACTAAGGACTTGTATTCACAACCGTGCTACATTGGCACAGCTGTATTGATGCAGCTGCACCAATGTAGCACATCTGGTGAAGATGTGCTGTGTCAGCAGGAGAGTGTCTTCTGATGACATAGCACAGTGCAGAGACCACTTCAAGTGTTTTTTTTTTCATACTCCTAAATGACATAAGTTACATCGACCTCAGCAGTAGTGTAGACAAGCCCTAAGAAAGAGTGAATGTCCTTGGGGAATCTTGTGAAGAAACAGGCCTTTGGAGTGGGGTAGCTACTAAAAGAGAAGAGGCTCTTCAGAGAACAGCAAAAGCAAGAGGAACAGATAGTAGGAGGAAGATTAAAATTAAACAGATGAATAAATGGTCACTGTCATTCCTAGATGTGATATAGCAGAACATCTCCACAGGAGCTATTACAGTGATAGCCAGGTAGATATAGTAATATTGTGTGGGAGAAGAGTTAGCTTGGCTGGAATGCTGATACACTTAAGAGCAGGAGCTAAGTTAATTCACTTAGCTCATAAGTGAGCTACTATTATGGTTCCCCAACCACCAATAAACCCTGGTGGATAGCACAAAACAAGGTCTAGAAAGGGCAAGTGAGGTATCCAGCATTGCAGGGTGGAGGGAATGTGAGATATGGGGTAGAAGTGACAGAAATAGATTATCTGAGAATGGGGGCAGTGGGTTGAGAAAAAACAGGTTGGTTTCCACTGGAGTTTTCCTCTTTAAGGAAAGGAAAGGAGACAGACACAGTGATAGAATTACAGCTATCATAATGTCCCAGAAGTTCAACTCTAGGGATCAGTACCAACATTCTAGCACTAGTGAGTGAAAGAGCTTAAATGTTTGTACTGCCACCTTCTGTCCCACCCCCACCAACACACTACACAGAAATAGATATTGTATGAGGTTTTTTATTATTATTTAAGTTAAATTGACATTAGGAACTTGTTTGCTGTGTTGCTGGAGCTGAGTTGGTCTCAGGATACTAGAGACAATTGGGCCTCTTCAAGGTGCCTCATGTTGGGAACATCAAAATCATTAGTAACTTTTGAAAATATAGTCCAATGATTACTTTAATCCTAATGCTGTGCTGTGTGTAGATGATGCAGTCCGGGGATGCCATCAGAGATTGGACTCATCCTGAAGTTCAAATCCAAATCTAGATGTGGTTCTGAACTTCTGCAAAGTTCTATGAGCTTTGGATCCAGAATTCTTGTCCAGACTTATCTCTTATTGATGTGTGGCTTTTCTATAGCTAAGTGATCATGCAACCTGTTAAACCAAACTTTTACAATCTAATATCAGCACCCGCAAAATCAAGTTTCCCGACCAGTCAGGGATGCTGTTACTATGGGGCTCTAGGAAGTGCAGGCACCCCATTAAACTTATTATCGTGATCACTTTCCAAGTGGAGGTATAAACCGCCTCCATTAGTCCCAGTACACTGTTACTTGTGGAACATAATGATGACAAGTAAATGCCAACATTGTTAATTAATTTGCCGCTATTAATGTTGGCAGAATCATTCAGTTGGCTTGCCTTTTGTAATTGGATGCCGTGGCTTATTTGGCAAGGTGGTGGGTGAGCAGTCAGAGTGGACTCCATGATTTTTAAAGAAGACCACTCCTGTAAGTAGGGGAACCCTGCAATGCTATTCTCTCTTTCCCTGACCAGCAGTGCCTGGATATGCTCCCCAGTTGAGTTTCCCACCTCTGTCAATGAGAGGCAGGAAGGAGAAATAAAAAGGAGCACCTACTAGGATTCTGCAACCCTATTATTATCCAGGAAGGGAATGTGGGGGAAGAAAACTCACCACTGGGCTCTCCTGCTTCATGCCTAGGAGCAGGATTGGAAAAGAAGGTTTGTTCAGGTTTTTTTGCCTGTAGTTTTAACCTCTTTAGAAGTCGGGATTCTTCCCCCTTGCATCTTCATACTGCTCCCTTTGGTAACTGTATCCATCCATCTCTGTGAAACACAACAGTAAACAAGGGAGGACAGCTAGGAGGGAAGGCAAGAAAATATCAAGGTAGTTGGTGCAGATATGCTCAGAGAAGACCAGCGGGTGAGGAGAAGAGGGTCTACTATTGCACATAGACACACTTCAGGCTTGGGCAGGGGAAAGAAGAGGATTCGATGCCTAAGATTCTTGGGCTTGTACTAAGGTAATGGTGGAGCCCAGGATAATGAGGGCAAAGGGTGGGGGAAAACAGGAGCTGCAGCAGGTGGAGATGGAGAAATTAAGAGGACATCTCCCTCTAAAATTTCAGAATGCTCCTATTCTACTACAAGGTTGCCTGAGTCCTGTTCAGAGGGTCTACATGTGTAAAAGGGTAATTCAGTTTTCATGCCCATTCAGATCTTGGTCTGTCTCCTGAGACCTCCAATAGATGGCATATTATTTTTTTTAATGTGGACATCTGCCCACTAGAAACTGGATTAAGACCAACAATTAATTTAACACAAGGTACTGAACAGCCACAAGTTATTGTAATTACAACTTCCGGCCACTATCTATCTGGGCTGTATTCCAACCCATGACCTGGAGGTGAAAGGCTCAACATTTCATTACCAGTTGCCATTCAATTCCCTATATTAAATAATTAAAACCCTTCTGAATTTTTATTTTGATGGTAATTTGATGCCTTATGGTAAATTTACACTGAGTACTTAGTCTGGATAAGAAATATCTACAGAATATTTATTTCTTGAGAACTTATTTCATAAGTAATTGCATCTTACTTTAAAAAAAACTTATTTAAAATAATTAAAAACATCATTTTACTTTTGATCATTTGGGGATTAAAAACTATATTTAATCATGCAATGGATTTTTATTATTTTTCTTCTTGCATTATAGCCAGTATACAGTGGCTTTATCTCCTCTTTGTACTTGCAATAACATATTATTTGAACATGAATCACTTTAATGGATTGAAACATAAGCATGTGAATTGAAAAATAGATACATTAGTCAAATCAATAAATAAATATGAAAATATATTTCTACTATGAAAAACCATCTTGGCTACTGTGTCCTCCAACTTGGACAGAGAAAGCTGAAATATATAGCTGTAAAATATTGCTTGCCATGTCAACTAGCCAGTGCCTGCAGCCTAAAAGGAATTTTGAGCACTGGGTAAGTAGTATTTCATCAACAAAATCATAAAATAAAGACATTAAAATGAAGGAATGATTGAGTGCTGCAGGACGTTTGTAAAATCACCCTTCAGTGTGGGGCTGGAGTAGTTTAGTATTAGACATTGCATAGTTTTCATATAAATTTGCTTACAAATAGCATGCCTTAACAAGCAATATTGCCAGACTGCCCCTGTAGCGAATATTTTTTCACCACTGCTGCTAAACAAACTCTGCTCGTGTATTGTACAACGTAACTACATTAGGTATAAATAATACAACTTTAATATGAAAAAAAGAGAGAGAATACAGAATAGACCTCCACACGGAATGTTCAGCTTTGTTAATGAACTAATATAGATTCTGAGCTATTTAAAGGCCTTTTTCATATGTTTGACTTCAATATCCATTTTGGACATTTGGGGCCAAATTCTGCTCTTTCTTACACAGATGTAAATCCAAAGCAATTAACTCCATTTATATAATTGGAACCGGTCTGGATTTATATGAGCGTAACAGTGAGTAGAATTTAGCCTTTTCATTTATAATTGTCAATCTATTATTTTAATTTAACTTTACCTAAATATTTAACTATGTAAGCCAGTAAATGACCTTTTTGGACTGCAGACCGTTACTTGTAGTGCAGTAAAACATATCTGTTAATTGTTCATCTTTATACATAACAGAATAAACATACTCCTGTGCTTACTTAGCTGACATACAATTCAGAAAATAGGCGAGTTCAATTTCCTTTCATGTTGCTAATTAGCTATTTAAGATAATGACAAAAATACATACTGTACCAAAGTTTATTTGCATATTTTTCTACCTTGACATATTATGCAAGCATTAATTTGTCAATTTGCATATGACAAGAATGTCTGACATTTTACTGCAAATCACTTCAAATGCAGGCATAAAGTAATGCTAATCAATGTATGATATGTTTTAGGTGTTTTTTGGGCTACATTGTTACTTTTTGACTGATACTCAGTTTTACATTTTGCAAGTGAACTAGACTTTGTACATAGCCATCCAGAATACCCCTGCTGAAGTGTCTTTGATGTGAAATTTGAATTATGAGCCTGCTTAGAACTCCGGGTGATCTGAAATGGCTTGAAACTTCAGAGTAAAAAAGTGATCATGAACTTAGAAGCAACAATTTTTCTGGTGGTGTTACATCAACAAGTGCAAAGTATTCACCAGTACAGCAATTAAGAAATAGCATAGCAAGGTAGAATTCTGTAAATGAGCCAAGCTTTACTTAAAATATCCGAGTAAAGATATGACCAATTGAAATGAACTTGATATTCCCACAATATACCTTTATCTTCACATGCTATGTACATTTAAGTCATATATATATCAGCTCTGTAGAGGCCCAGTTCTGCAAGTGCTGAGATCTACCAGAGAGATGCTGAGCACTCTCAACCCCCAGTAACTGGAGTGGTAGTTGAGGAAACCTCAAGTATTGGGTTCTAAACTAAAATTAATATGGCCTGCCGAATTTCTTAAAATGGTGACAAGTATCAGAGGGGTAGCCATGTTAGTCTGGATCTCCATAAGGTGCCACAGGACTCTTTGCTGCTTAAAATAGTGACTTTTCAAATTACTGTACTACTTTATTGTATTGCTGACAGTGTTCACTGCTAACAGTAGCCAGACAACTTTAAGGCTAATGTAAAGCCTGGAATCATTTCCTGATGTATACTTACAGCTTATATGTGTATGTAAGTCATTTCTTTCATTAAAGGATCTAGGTAATGTGATCAGACTGTGGGGTGTTTTTCTTAATGCATCAAACTGTTTATTTTACAAATGTTGATATTATTCTTTCCCCAAAATCTAGAGGTCATTTATTACACAAAGCACCTTGCGTTTACAGAAAAGGAAGACAGCAGCTTTAGCTGTATTTCTTGTGTCTGCTTCCTCATTCCCTGAGTGTGAAAACTTTATTGCTCATTATCTACTGGGCTGTGATGAAGTGACAGATGATTTATTGGGAGCCAAAAACTGAGTTTCAATGGTGAACATTTTTATCCTTTTGTGTTGCAGCCTGCCAACCCCTTCTAACTGCTGAGGCAACAAATAAAGAAAACTCGCTGCTGGAGGGCCCTGTGACTATCACTCATAAATGTCCACATTTCAGATCCCACTCTGTTTCTAATTTGATTCAATTCCCTTTTGTTGCTTAAAAATTCAATTTGTTTAATTGAGCTGTTTGACAGTAAAATCAGAATTCCATGCATTTTAACCATTCATATTAAATTTCCCTCTGCATAGTACTTTTATTAATGTGCTTTAAAAGAGGTCACTTTAATTTAAATTTGGTGACCTTACAAGCTTATAAAAAGATCTATATGCTATCCTTCTCAAACTGAAATTAAATTGAATAAATGTAAGCTAATATTACAATGGATATTTCTTACCAGGATTTTGAGTTCTGTAGAAATTAAAACTGCTATAAAAAGGTGTGAAGAAAAGTATGCATTTCTCATCTTGGTGTTTAATGGTCAAAAACAATATTGTGATGGTAAATATAATGTCTTATCATGTGCCATATAAACCATTAAAATTCCTGTTCGTTTTAGCACTTAAGTTATAAGGATACATGTGTTATTGCATAGCATTGTATAACAAATTACATTGTCTCTCTTTTTTGCTTGCTTGCTTTCTTATGTGTGGGGGGGGGGGAGGGTTACATAGTTATTGACATTTAAATAGCTGAACATCTTTTCCTTTAGGATTAATAAGAAACATGGAAACCAGTGTAAGACTTTAAGATTTACTAAACTTTAATCTGTAAAATTTAATAGCAATATCCAAGTCATTATGTGTATATAGGATGCTGTATAGCTTTACAAACACTTTTAAGTAATGAATTATGTTACAAGAATGGGTTTGCTGTGTATCATTATGTCCAGGTAAATGCCAGGATGATGACATAATTGGTAGTTGGGAGTAAAATACAACCTCTGTAAAATGTTACTAAGGTAAATGTAGCAGGATTGTAATTCATTATACATAAACATGACTACTAGTTATTTATCATTGTATGAAAAGTAGAATAATCTGATCTTGCAGTCCTTCCCCATTTCTCCATTACTTTATAGAAAATTGTAAAAGTGCTCTAGTTAGTAGGTTTCCTAATTTATTTTTCCATAATGATTTACCAGTACTGTACTTCTGAATTAATTTTAGGTTACCCTCTGAGTACTCTGAGCTAGTATTCCTGAAATACAAAGTCCTAAAAACTAGCCTCATTAAGAGTGATATCCTGCCAGCTTCAGACACTGACAAATTTATGACATTGGATTAAAGGTCATATGGGCTCTTCAGCTATTAAAATAGCCCCATTTCATAATACCTGGAACCGTAAGGAAATACATTTTTGCACACAGAGATGCCTGTTATGTTAGTTTCTGCTAAAGACATACAGTAATAGTTTGAAAGCAACAAAAGCCTATTTTGTACCTGTTCAGCTTCCAAGTGTGTTAGCCTTAGGCTACTGTTTAACTTTTAACCCTCTTGTTCACACAGCGTACATGCATAAAACTACAATGTAACACATAATGAAGCAAAGCTTGCAACATTTGTTTTATACTGTTTTCTATAGGACATGATTCTCTCTGTTTCTGAAAAAAAAATTAGAAAACAAAACAAATATGAAGAACATTTTTTTCTATGAAATGAGTGATTATGTTGTTTTCAGACACCTTTCATGGCAGATCTGCTATGCTTTCTATACATTAACAGAGCATTTAACTAAGAGAAATAATTCAGCACAAGATGACTTTGAAGAAGAATTTATTTTGCAATTCTTTTTCTATGTCTGATTTTAAAATATTTTATCAAACTTCCACTATATATGCCAGCCACTCTCATGTCAGGTTTAGGATGAACCACAGTATAACTGTGAGATATTTCTCTTCCTCATAACAATCTTGAGCCATAGAGAATGATGAATTATTTGTACTATCACAAGGAAATGCCCCTCTTCTGCACTTAAACCCAGCAAAATTACATACCAATTGTGACAGAGAAAACATCTGATGTGACAGCTGCATAGCACATGGAGATCCATTGGTCCATTGGTTAACCAGCAGTTTTTAATGGTACTAGAGAATATGTAGCAGAACTGTTCTGAATTAGAAATGGGTCTGTGTTCTCACTAATAGGACAAATCTTTTACCAGCAGATGAGGATTCCAACTGCAATGCTTCCAAATTTTAAAACTAAAGAAGGAGGAGGATGTGGAAAAATTCACCAGAATTCAGAACACAAATAGGAAATCTTGTAGATGAGTTGGTTATAGGGTTCATAGTGATGATTCAGCCTTTAAGGTCTTATGTGATTGGTGGAGGAAATAGAAAATGATTAACTTGTCTAATCTTATTCATTTTCCCTATAACCTGCTTGATTTTACTTATTCCACTCTCCCTAAATCCCACACTGTTATTTTAGATGTGCTGCTGCGCTGCAAAAAGAAAGTACATAGATACACTGAAGGATTTCATAAACGTTATGTGCATTTTCTCCTTTCTTAGCTATAGCCTTGATGTATACAATTTTCAAAACACCTAAGTGACTTAGGAGTCCCATTTCCTTTCAATGAGACTGTGGCTCCTGAATGCCTATGTCACATTTGAAGATGGAGCTTAGGCTCCTAAGTCACCTGTGCACTTTTGAAAATGTGACCCATCATTCCTACCCTCATTGCTATGACTCATTACATGCTGTGGTAAAGTCAAAACACAGTTTTATTAGCTAGCTAAAAACTAGGGAGGAGCATGCTCCTTTCCACTACTGCAGCAAAATATTCAAAGGAAACTAGAAATCTCCCCAAGACTGAAAATAACACTTCAAAGGCCCCAGAATCCCACAGCCTCTCTAGTGAGCTAAAGACCTGGCCAACTGCAATAATAATAATGATAAATAACCATCATTTATTTTTATTCATGCCCATATCATTTAGGACCTCATAGTGCTCTACAATAAAATCAAAGAAACATTAACTTGAAGTAAACAAATGACAAAACAAACATTAGCAGATGGGCAAATCAACAACAAAAATAAACAAATCAGCAGGTCAGAGAGGATCTAATGCAAAAGCGAACAAATGTGTTTGAAGCTGGTACTTAAACACAGGCGACAATGAGGCTAGACAAAAATTAAAAAGCTGCTCATTCCACAGTAGCAAAGCAAATACATGGAACACTGTAAGACTCATGAACCCAAGATAATATTTGGATACCATTAACAAGTTGGTATCCTGTGATCTAAGCTTGCAGTTTAGAGCAATGTATATTAAGTGATGGCCTCTAAAAATAAGGAGGTGCCAAACCGTGAAGGGCCTTAAAGACAGTGGGATCTGAATGTAGCCAAAACTTGATGGCAGATGCAGTGCATTTCAGACTGAGATAAGCAGTGGTAGGCTGAAAAAGTTGGAACTATAGCTGTGCTATTTTGAGCTGCCCTCTGTATTCACCATACTTTCATTTTTAGGTATAAAAATAGCTTTTAGTTATAAGAAAAGTCCCCGAAGCGGAGACTTGCACTTGTGCAATTATGTATAAACTGCAGTGTGCATAAGTTTCTGTGTCAATGTAAAACAGAACCAGGATCCCCTTATAATTGTGTAGAGAATATTATTATTACTGAATTGTATTATAGTAGTGCCTGAAGGTCCCAAATGAGATCAGGGCCTTGTGCTAGGCACAGTCCAAGTACATAGCAAGAGAGACATTCCCTGCCATGAGATTATGGGAGCATATTTTAATAATCTCACTTAAAGAATACCCAATTGCAATTCTGCAGCCCTCCTTTATAGGAATAACCCCTGTAGAGGACTGTAAGGCAGTGTATGAGTTTGGTCCTCCTCAACCATAATGCACTCTGGCCAGTGATGCCCCTAGAGTCTTCCCCTGTTGAGCCAAACTTCTTGTTTTGTTTTTTCAGTTAAATCTCAGGAGCAGATTTTGGAGTCAACTCAGGGAGGTCCTCTCAGCTAGGGAGTGATCAGGTAGAACTGAGCCTTATTAGGCTCAGAGCCTTAAAAAGAGTAGACGTCACTCAGGGGAGAAATGGGGTCTGCTGTCCAGGTGTTAGGACAGGCGACACTAGAGACTGATGAACTGCCCTATTTCTGTTATTTTATTTTTTGTTTTAAAAGGGTTTGGAGTTTGTTTTTGGTGACTGAAGATCAAGTCATAGAAAGGGAATGTGGCCAGAAACTGAATTGATTTGGGTTGTTTTATGTTCTTTTATTTGCACATGATCTCTGTAAAAATAAACTTGAAATTTCAGAGAGGTTTTTCTGCTTAACTGAAGCGTTCCATGAAGCTTTTGTCTAGCTACATGGACCTTGACCATGCCATGGAGGTTGCGATATTATCAAATGGAAATAAACAGAATTATTATGTTATGTTAATGTTGAGAAGTCAGGCTCTCAGAATTCAAAGTCAGAACATTCCAAAAGTTATGTTTTCTGCCCTACTTTTAACTTGGCCATATTCCTGTATAATTTCTGGCATTTAAAAAAAACCAACCCCCCACAAAACAAAAAAATCACCCAACCAACAACAACACAAAAACCTGTAACTGAATAAGACAAAACAGGAAATGCTGTATGTGTGCAACGTGGCTAAATTGAAGTTGTAATCTCAACATTTGGAATTTCTTGATTTTTGAGTCTTGAGTTTCTCACCCTTAATTGTACTACTGCACTTAAATTCCATGTCGTCTTTAAAAAAGAAAGTGGGGGAGAAAAGGAAAGTTAAAAATGCATTGATAATTTTTGCAGTGCATTTGTAATTGTCTTTTCTTAAATGGAAGTGGCCATAGGCAGCAGGTATAATAGGCAGGAGGAGGCTAAGCCTCCTCTGGTGCAGTCACTGCCACCTTGCCACAGGATGCCTGGGCCATGGTGGCACCTCTGCTCTGCCTCTTCCCATCCCTGCTCTGCTCCTTCCCTGAGGCCCCACTGCCTGCCACTGCATGGCTGAGTCCTTCCTCTCCTCAACTCCACCCCCCCCCCCCTTTGGAGGTTCCCATCGCTCACCACATCCCTCCTCTCCTCCACCCCCCGCAAACCTTCAAGCATCCCCCGCAACCTGCCCACCATGTCCCTGTGGGCGGTGAGAACCTTGTTGAGGTGGGGGTGTGTGGAGGAGAGGAGGGATGCAGGGAATGGCAGGTGGTGGGGGGGGTTGTAGGGGAGGTGGGTGGAGAAGAGGAGGGACAGGGAGAGTATGAGTGGTGAGGCCTCGGAGGAAGTGGGTTGTGGAGGAGAGGAGGGATGTGGCAGTGGTGGGGGCCTCGCAGGGGATGGGTGGAGGAGAGGAGGAATATGGCAAGTGGCTGTGGGGGGCTGAGCAGGGAGGGGGACTGGGGTGGAGCAGGGGGGAAATGTGGGTGGAACCATGGGCAAAAGTGGTGGGGCTGTGGGTGGAAAAGATGGGACAGGGAGCTAACCTCCCCCAGGGGAAGCTTCACCCGCCGTCCAGGATGTCCTTTACTAAAACACTATTCAGCAGCCTAAACTCAGGGAACCAGATTCTCAGCTGATCTAAATTGTCAAATCACTGTTGACTTCAGTGGAGCGATAAGAAGTTACAGCAGCTGAGGATCAGGCTCAGAAAGTCTTAATCGAGGCATATTGTTCATATGTCTATAGATTATAAAATAGAAGGGACCATTGTGATCATCTAGTTGGACCTCCTGCATAACACAGGCCATAGATCTTTGCTGAATTAATTCCTGTTTCAAGTCCTTTCTTTATCAAGGACTTATCTATTTTAGATTTAGCTTCAACTAATTTTCTATTATAAAACAGGAAAAAATTGAATTAGAACATGTAGGAAAAAGTGGGTTTTATTCATATTATCTTTATCTTTATTATTTATTATTTGAATTACAGTCACTCCATGGGACTCCAGTCAGGACTCAGGGTCCCATTGTGTTATGCCCTGTACAAATACTTAATAAAGAAAATGTCTGTCTGTTGTAAGTTCTTCAGAACAGGGACTGAGGAAGTAACAAGGTAACAGTGAAACAATACTGATCAGCATAAGTAGTAGCATAAGTAGTAGCAGCTGCATGACAGTGGTTGAATTATTTGTAGGCACTTTAGCAGAGGAAAGTTTTAAGGAGGGATCTGAAGAATTGAAGTGAGAAGGCTTTATGGATGTTTAACGGGAGCTCCTTTCATGGAAAGGGGGTGGCATGGAAGTAAACTGTACAGTAGCTGAACTCATTTTGCTCCCACTTACAACCAACCAACCAATCCCAACATTAGGATCAGGGGCGGCTCCAGGCCCCAGCATGCCAAGCACGTGCTTGGGGCGGCATGCCGTGGGGGGCGCTCTGCCGGTTGCCGGGAGGGCGGCAGGTGGCTCCAGTGGACCTCCCGCAGGCCTGCCTGTGGAGGGTCCGCTGGTCCCGTGGCTTCGGTGGAGCATCCGCAGGCACGTCTGCAGGAGGTCCACCGGAGCCGCGGGACTGACGACCGGCAGAGCGCCCCCCGTGGCGTGCAGCCGTGCTTGGGGTGGCAAAATTGCTAGAGCCACCCCTGATTAGGATGAGACCAAGAACTGACAATTACCACACAAAGTTTTTTTGCTTTCGTTATGAGCAGGTGAAAAATTGAATTCCAGCTTCTGTGTTTTTCCCCAACCTTAATTACAGTGGTTACCACTGACAACCACAATAAGAAAAAAATCAGCATCAAACTTTTCTGGCTGTTCAGGAATGGATTGTGAGTTCTATGTTGAAAATACAGAGTCAGTGACAGAACTTTATGGCTCAAAGGAAAAGAGTAATTGGATATCACATGGGCAACAATGAATCTATTGTCAGCACTTTCAGATTATTTAATCCTGTAAAAGTAAATAGGTGATGATTGTGAAATGGCCAAATCTAATGCACTTTAATGCATTTTACTAACAATACAACATGACTTTTTCCTGAAGCTCATGACAGTAACTTTCCTTTGTGACTTTAAAACTTGTAACACAAGAAATACAGTTGGCAGACATGTTCCAGGTCATAGAGCAGGATTATATGATCAATAATGTTGAAAGCAAACTTCAGGACCAGAAATAGAATTCCAGACATAGAAATGACAGAAGGATGCCACTAAATACTCAATGCAGCAAGAGCACTATGCTGAGAAGTCACTAAAAACCAGGCTGTGGAAGTGTTTGTATAGATAGTATCCTTCTGTATGCTTCATCTGATTTCATTCTTGTTTCTAGACTCATGGTTTCAAGTCCTGCCCCGGTAACTGCTCAGGGTGTTGCACTGTTACATATGGCATCTGTTCACCTCACACTAGCTTAGAAAGGGCTAATGTGGCTACAAAGTCCGACTAAGTAACAAGATAAGCCCCGAGTTAGGCTTGGTAAGCAAGCACTGATTGAGGAGCAAAGCAGGAGTGTTTGGGGGGGAGGGGCAGTATAAAGTGAAGAAATATGCAACCAAAAGGGGGCTGCAATATGGAAGTTTGAAGTCACTCTCTTGGCTTAGAGAGGGAAAGAAAGAAACCCAGAGGAAGAATAGAAGCCCTGGGATCCTGGCTCTGAAGGAAGGGTTTACTCTGAGGGGTGATGGAGCAGAAGCCTGATAGAGGTAGAGTAGGAAAAGGCTCAGGGAAATGGCAGCAAGTTTTGGGATGGTGTAGACCTTGACCAAGAGTCCCTGAGCTGGAACCCAGAGTAGTGGGCAAGCCTGGTTCCCCTACCAGCTGCTGGGGAAGTGACATAGCTTCAAACTGAAGGGCTGCTGGGAACAATACCTGGTCAGGCAGTTGAATGAGACTCTGATAATCCAGAAGGGGAAGGCTGAAGGGCCAGGCTACGAAGAGGGAGTCACAAAGAGAAAACACTGCAACTCCTGCAGCATGAGAGAAGCTGCACTGTGAGTGAGAGACAGAAAGGGGTGCTAGACTGGGCAGAGCTATTCCCCAAGTGCAGCAACCAGGAGTCACCCCAACAGTGAGTGGAGAACCCCGTGGCAGCATTCTTGGATGTGATATTAAATGCTAGGGGGCCACCTCTCCACATTTTCAAGAATATTCATTCTGCAAGTTTTCAGGGCCTTTACTAAGTTCTGCATTTACTTTGGATACAACTTTAACATGTTGTGAAGATTTTATCCTGCAGCACAAAAGGAGAAATGTGGAACCCTAGACTTAAACTTGCTTGTCTCTGGAGGATGTCCCAGCTAAAGATGCTATAAAACAGCTAATGACCTCAATGTCCTGGCCAATCTACTTTCTCGGTAAAACAGGTTTTATTGTCCAGGTTTGTATGTCAAGTCTTGCTGAGTTTATAATTCGGCCAGTACGCTTACTGTACTAGGAAAATCTAGGGCCCAGTCCTTCAACATTTACTATCATCAGGTGTACGACTTATTACCATCACTATCTTATCTGGATGTTTGCAGTCACTGGTGGGTGCAACTTAGAGGTGGCTGAAAAATAAAAGCCTATTTTATGGGGGAAAAAATCAAGATTTCAAAGTTGTTTTTGTTCTGAGATGGGTTTTTCTGAAAATTTTCATACCATTTTTGATAAAAAGTTTTAGAATTTTTGGTTAGCCATTTTTTATAATCTTTTAATTATTTTGTATTTAATCAAAAGGGCATGACATTTTTTCAGGAAAAATAAAAAAAATCAATGTTTGAATTTTCTCAGAAAACTCTTTTATTCAGAACATTTCAATCAGCTATATTAGAAATAATACAATTTGTTCATCTAAGAGGCTTTTTTGGAACATTTTTCTTCAAAGGAAGGTTGCGGAATCACCATCTTTGGAGGTTTTTGAGAACAAATTAGACAAACACCTGACAGGGATGGTCTCAATATACTCTGTCCTGTTGCAGCACAGTGGGAATGGGCTAAATGATCTCTTGAGGTCCCCTCCATCCCTATTTTCTAAGATTCTTTAAGAACTATGTGCCAGACTCTCCTCTTACTTACACCAGTTTGACCTCAGTGGAGTAACACTGATATAAATGGGAATACTCATGTTAGCAAACACTATATCTGGCAAGTAAGTGTTTTCAGAGGTGATATAAAATTCTTCAAATAGTCTATCCTAGCATATAGAAAGTATATTATTGAAGTATATTATAGAGAGTTATTTATTATATCATCACATGGTTAAATATTAGATCTAGAACAGGAAAACTGATAACTGGCAATTTAGTTTGGGGGAAAAGGCAAATCATGATCCTAGTCAGAGATGATGAGTACTATAGTAGGGTCATTCATGCATAAGAGAGTTTCTATTACAAAGCTCTGTTTTCAGCAGTGTATAACTTGGCTATATTAATTCACTCTGGACTCAGACTTGGCATACAAGATCTCAACCTGCATGTAAATGTTTTTATAGATTAAGAAGCCCAAACATTTTGGCTTTTACTAAATAGCAGAAAAGCAGAAATACACATTTTCTGCATTTTGGGGCTACTTGCACTTCTATTTTAAGCCCTTATCCATAAGGAGCTCAATGCAGGCAGCCCCTGAGCCTGTGCAGAGCTCCTTGCTGGATGGAAGGCTTAAAGGTTTAAGCCTATTGGAAGCATAGGCAACATTCAGGTGGGGGTTTTTAAGCTGGTTCATTACTGAAACAAGAACCAGTAGCTAAATTTGGCTCTGGCTCTGAATTCAGATTCTTGCACATTTCCAGAATTTGGGGAGGTCAAATAAGGGGTTTGGTTCCAATCCAGTTCTATGAAAAATGCTACTTTTTTTTTTCTTTTTTTTTTAAATTGGCAGGCTGTAATGTGCACTAGTGCTTCTTAGCATTTTAAATAGATAAACATGCCAAATGGTTTGATTTTCATATGGTGTTTTCATAGCACACCATGAGGACTTTTGGGCAGAACTATCAAAACTAGTCACTGAAATTGTGCCAAGCATTATTTTTTGGATAATGTAATCAAATCAGCTAGCTGATTTGCATGTGTGAATGACCATTGGCACTTGCAAACAGTTGATCATACAAAACTATTGGGGGCCATTTTAGGAAACATGTTGAGACTGGTAGGAATGTTGACCTTTAGAAAGCCATTTAATTACAGGAGCAAACATGCATGATCTGAAATCTCCTTAAGGCCCAGACCTTGCAAAGACTTACACATGTGGTGAGCTTTACACACTGAGTTGTCCTGTTAAAGTCCATGAGGCTCCTCACAGTATGCAAGGTTAAATACACATTTGCATTGTGTTTGAAGGACAGAGGTCTAAACATGCACGTGCACTACATTCCCTAATGTCTAATTGAGAAAGTGTTATATTGTTATTTTTGAATGTTGTCTTCAAGTGTAATCTGGGGACTTATCTATGTTACAGAAGCCTCCTCATGCTGCCCTGTGGGCAGCACCGCCTCTCTGAATGTCCACAGTGCTGCCTGCTGCAGCCTTGCCCTGACATGCCCCACCCACTGTGCTAAGGCTTGTGAGAGAGTCCTCAGAAGGTAGCTTTATTGCTGTCTCCCCCAATTCCTGAGCTGGGGGGAATCTTCCCCTGGTCAAATCCAGGACTTTTAGAGCCCCTTTATACTGCTCTGGCTCTTTTACTTGGCATAAAGGGGCTGGAACAAGGGTGAAGATCTCTTCCAATTTGTATTGTTAAAGGAGTTGTGATGACCCATGGTGGTTTTGGTCTTGTAATCTTATCTTATCACAGAATAAGCCACTGTGAAAATGGGCAAAAGTACTGGAAATGTAGGGTTTTGTTTCTTTAAGTATTGTATAGCCCAAATAACTAGTATTTCATTTTCCTGCCAATAGAGAGAGGGTATATGCGATGATAGCAAGGACTAGTTTTAACAGCAGTTTTCTCAAGATCAGGATGACTATTTTAATCCCTATGTGGCTTTCATCATTTTCCCAGTTTTTATGTATTTATTTAATTTTAATTGTGGACAGGAGACTCTTCTCACTGGGCAAATGGCAAAATGTGTGGGGAATAGTGGCTTTAAGAGGCTTTTCTTTATTTAGTATAGGGATTTGTTTTACATATTTGTAACACATTGTGATGGTCGCTCACATACTTGCTTTCAGTTACTTACCTGGATCATTTCACTGTGGTCTTTCTGCATCTATAAAATAGCAGAAACTAGAAATTTCAAGCAAAGTAAGCATTAACTTCTCATGTACTTTGATTGTAAGCTCTTTAGGGCAGAGATTGTGTCTCTGTTGTATGTTTGTATAGTACCTAGCTCAACAGAGCCTGGTCTCTAGGCACTACCATAATACAAATAAATAATAACAACAATAATAATAATAATAATAATAAATTAGCCACTTTGTGTTCAGGAACATCAGATGACAAACCCAGAAATCCAAAGTTAGAAATGTGTAGACTTCAGCCGAGTCTCTGCTTTTCTGAGCCATTTAATGATACCATTAATAAACAGTTGCCTCAAACTTATTCATAACTTTTGGATACCACTATCAAATAGACATCTTGAACTAAATCTGTAATGTTGGTCAGTGAGAATTAAAGAGTAGCCCTTATGAATCCAGACAAAAAATGTAATTGTCTGAAAGTTAATGTGCTACAGTAACTACTGTAGCAATGGGAGTTAGGCACAGAGCCTTCTCAAGCACTTTAGTGGCATTTTGAAGTAACATATGCGCATCTTTAGATGCCTAAACATCTTTAAAAATCTGACCCTAAGTGACTAAAGCACTTGGAAGCCTAAGGCTTTGGCTACACTTACACTTCAAAGCGCTGCCGCGGCAGCGCTTTGAAGCGCTAAGTGTAGTCAAAGCGCCAGCGCTGGGAGAAAGCTCTCCCAGCGCTGTCCGTACTCCACCTCCCTGTGGGGAATAACGTACAGCGCTGGGAGCCGCGCTCCCAGCGCTGGGGCTTTGACCACACTGGCGCTTTGCAGCGCCACAATTTGCAGCGCTGGAGAGGGTGTGTTTTCACACCCTGCTGCAGCGCTGCAAATTTGTAAGTGTAGCCAAGCCCTAAGTCTTACTGAAAGAGACTTTGGGATCGGCAAACTTATTATCCTTATTTTCTTGTGGATGGGAAACTGAGGTCCAACGAGATTAAGGCCCTGATCCAGCAAAATATGCAAGCACGGGATTATCTCTAAGTGAGTAGTTGACTTCAGTAGGACCACTCATGTGCTTCATTGTAAATGCAAGCTTAAATGATTTGTTGGATCAGAGCCAAAATAAAACTGGCAGAACTGAACCCAGATCTCCTGAATAATAGTCCAGTGTCTTAAATACTTATCTATGCTTCTCTCTTAGCCTCTTCTCTATCTCCTGCGTAATTCCTGTTTGCCTGGGTCTTTGTGTCTTGGGCCAGATTCACCATTTGTTCTAGGAGCAGGTTGGAATACCTAGGCACTGGAGCTAAGGTGAAGAGGGGGCAATGGGATATTTGTGTGTGTGTGTGGGGGGCTTTAACGCTGAATTACCTGGCTTTTGTCATTTTAAATCAGATCCTTAACAGTATTTTAGCATAGTTTTTTTGTGTTTAGTAACAACAGTCATCTTAAATTGTAGTGGCACATTGCCAGAGGGAAGAGAGGTGTTAATGAGACTCACTATAAATGGAATGAGCTCAGGAATGACAGTTTTCAGTAGTGCTGTTGGCATGGGATCGAAGAGACAGGTGGTGGCACAGAGCTGACCGATCACCTTAGATAATGATGAAAGAGTAGTGACAGGGGTGAAAGATTCAAGGACCATTGAAGAATCACACAGGGGAAGGAAGGAAGGGGCGATCAGTGATACTAGAGATACATTGTTGACTCCTAGTCACTTCAGTTTCTCCAGTGAAATATGAGTGGAACTAATAAGGGGAAAGCAGAGTATTATCGATATCAGATGTTGAAATGAGTGGTCTTAGTAACCTATCTACCATTAGGAATAAGTATTTATGGTTTCCATGACTAGGATCAATCACGTTTGAAATTCATTCATATTTGGCAGAGGAAATGTGCACTTAACCTTTACATTCAGGGTCTGCTGATGAATATTGACCTAGAAAAGTCTCCCAGAGGTTTTGATCCAATGAGAAGCTATTTTATAATTTCTTAAATTATTGTTATAACATGGGGAATAAATATTTGCATCAAGAATCCTAATTCTGACAGGTGCCAAAGTCTAGGAAATGGGGTGCAGATTTTTGTTATACCAGGAGTGACCCCACATCATCTACCAGCCATAAATCAAGGAGATGGAGTAGTTTAGACAGAGTAAATTCCAGTGACAGCCACGTGATAGATACATGGTAGAGAAAATGAAAATTCATTTCCTGACATCTTGGTACAGGGACAGATAGGGTAACAAGTAGAAACTGAACAGATCATTGTCACCTGGGAAGACGGCAGACCCTTATCATATGTAAATCCACAAATGTGGTGGATGAGGCTTGAATCAGCACAAAATGCTAGAACAACTGGGTAACTGAATCATCTGAGTAGACATTATATAAGAATGGAAATTGCCTACTCCTGATCCAACTGGATTTTAAAATTCAGGAAAAGAATGTGAAAGGAAAAGTTCTGCTGTTATTGTTACAAGGTGTTATACAATCACCTTTCAGATTTCCCATCTGCAAAGTATATAAAAAAAAAGCTTCATGTGGTGTAAATATTTAGTTGTTTATCATTGTCCTCTAATATTTATACATGCTGCATTAAGGGACCAGTCCAAAACCCACGGAAGTAAACATAAAGGATCCCACTGACTTCCATGGGCTTTGGATCAGGAACTAAGTGGATCCGTTTTATAGAGGGATTTTATCAAACCGAGTTCTCCCAATGATCTTCAATGTACAGCAAAATATTAATAATGAACCCAAACCTACTATAAGAAAGATTATTTTATAAAGCTGTCCTCACTTATTCCACGGTAATGACCTCAAGTATGAGTAGCGATCTCTCTCTAATGCGCAGAATGCTTGGCCTTGCAAGAGATCTTACTAATGGGCTAGATCAAGAATTTTCATCCTTAAAATTAAATGCCAATGTTTAAAACTTCATTTTTATAAGATTTGATATTAATAAGGCTCTTGATTAAATAACTAAAAGTACATTATTAGTGGGTCAATAATTACTTCAGATATATTAAGATTTTGGCCATTTTCATTGCATTACTATGGTACAGAGGCAAAATTTCACTCATATATTTGACTTAAATGACAGTCTTTTGGGATTTGCAACAGAAATGATAAGTTCTGCTGCAATTTACATGTTAAGTTCTGTAACCCCGTGATAGTTCAACCATTTGTAAAAGAACAGTAGGTGGCCTAGTGGTCTAGTATTCAATGAATAATTTTATTTTACATCAAGCACAAGGTCCAGTTTAATGTTTCATTACATTAAAATTGCACTGCATGACATAAACCCAGCAATTAAAACTGCATAACTTTTCATAACGTGTACAGATGACCCTTTCAAAAATTAGTGTGTTTAATCAAACAATTATTTAGTGACAAGTAGAATATATAAAGGTTGGTATTAGATACACAACCAGGTATGTTTCTGAGTGAACAACATGGCGCCAGGTGACAATAAACATAATCTGTGTGTTTTCTGGGTATGTATACATTTGTAATTAGTTTCATTCTTCTTTTACTTAAAAACTAAAGGGCCATAGTGTGCAGAGGAGACAATGCAAGGAGACAGCTATGTTTTCTCCCATTGCAAAGATATCAGCCCCAATTGCAATTCTGTACTTAAGAACGGCTTTGTGTAACAGATCCTCAGGGAAGTGGCAGGGAGGTGTTGGGACCATGACTCCAAACCCAGTTTTGCACTCATGTGGCTAGCCAGGGAGGGGCCAAACACTACATCCTCCTAAGGGATGGTACAGCAGATGAGCTACCTCTGCGCCCTAGGGAGTTCAGAAACACAATGTGTCTCTTGGAGCAACCCCCAGGGCACATCAACCTCTATTCCGGACTATGCCTTAATGGCACAATCAGTTCCCAAAGGAAAGTGTACTGCAATATATTTTTGCATTAGCTTTTATCTGTATACCTAGATATTAATATTAATCATCATTAGTTATGAAACTATGGCAGATATCAATTATCAATAGGAGGTATTATAATAGTCACTTGTGCTCAGTAATGGAGCTGGTATAGAATTTTGCATGTCAGCAGTCACAAAATATGCCTCTTTCAGACAGGCATTTGTAGGGGCTGCAAACTTTTAACATCATATGCTAGTACTGACCTAACTTGTCCACCATTCAAAAGTAGTGACACTTTCTGGGAAAATGTGTATAAGTCATTTAGTACTGACATCCTCCATTTAAAAAAAAAAAGTAATGAGAAATTCATAAAATCCTGTTAATCCCCTTTCTTCCTGCTCTCACAAATTTTCTTGCTTCCTCCTACTGCTAAGTAGGTTAAGCTATCTGACTCATCCTGAGTTGAAGATACCTGAGCTTTGTTAAACCGATGCTGTTCACTTTTGTGTTCCATTCAAAGAACTTCTACTTATGTTTTATTAAAATTAGCTGGGTCAATAAAGAATGAACTCATTGTAGAAACGAGGCATTTGGGATCCAAGAGCAGAAGTGGTGTGTTTCACTGCTGTGCGGTTATATACTTATGCCAGCAAGTGATGGTCATCCCATATAGATATTCATGTGGTGCTCTCCCCCAGCCACACTTAAATTGCCAAAGGAGCACACAGACATAAATAGGAGCATGGGGAAATAATTGGGGTAAATGGTAGTCCTGGGGCTAAAAACCTGAAGACGTTGAGATTTCAGAGTGTGTCACAAAATAGTACCCACTGTCAGTCCTGAACTGTGGATTTTGAACTAATTGAAGATTTCATAATGTTTACATGCACAGGATTTTCTGATAAATTTCTGTAAAAGAATGATAGATAATGGGGGTTTCTCATGCACATCCAGTGAAACTGTTGTGACTGGCTCCAAAGGTACAATTATTGTCATAACAGTAGAACAGAAGAACAATAATTATTTAATTGTAATGGGTTCAAAAGTCCCAATCTGATATTTCTGTGGAAGTTTCACACACAGTTCACTAGATGCAGTGTCAAATGCCATATTATGTAGCGGTTGCTAGGATACATTAACTAGCCATTTTTTTATTGGACACTGGCGTAAGGAGTCATATTAACCCCACATGCAATGTTGTCTGTTTATCTTTTTTTTTCCTTTGTAAGATTGGGGCCTAAATGTACAAGGCTGACAAAAGGTGGGAGAGGAAACAGAAGTGAAGGCCAGATTTTTAAAGCAATTTAGGTGCCTAAAGATGTGGATACATAGAGCCCCCTGTTTTACACAAGTGTGAAATAACACAAAATAAAATGAAGAACAATGTGTCAAACAGAATAAAATGGAAAACTCCCCCTGCAGCAGCAGTTCCGGTGGCTCTTGTCCTGCAGGTCTGGGCCCAGCTCCCCACCGCGGGCAGTGCAACCTGGCGTATGGGGTCACACACCACCGGGTTTGGCCCAGTCAAACCTCTGTCATGATGGAAGAGTGGTGAGGCCAGTTTTGAGTGAATGGCATGATGGCCCCATGAGCTAGGTTGCAACACCACACTCAAATTTGGCCCAGCTGCCCCACTGTCGTCATGATGGAGGGATGGCCGGGCCATACCTGAGTGGTGCTGCGACCCTGCCATGCCCAGAGCTGGGCCTGGAGCTGGGCCCAGCCCTGTGGGCCTGGAGCTGCTGCTGCTGCAGAGTGAGTGTGGGGTGGACTTGCTCTGCAATCCTGACATCAGGACCTGACACCTGCCCCCAGGACACCCCCTTCCCATGGTCTTTCCTTCCCTCAGCCTCCGAGGTCTTGTTCCACACTCACCACCACCTGAGGATAAAATGCATAAAATAAAATAACATGAAATTCTCCCGCCTCCCCAAAATGAAAATTTATAAAAGTCAAAAGCATTTCATGGGGCTCTACAGATACATGCCCGGTGGGATTTTCAAGTAGGAGTTAGGCATCTTGGTGCTTTTGAACATCTCACTAGGCACCTATCTGATCTTTTACATACCTAAATCACTTTGAAATCTGGCTGTAAGGGCATGCCTAGCAGGGGCGTCTCTAGCCATTTCGCCGCCCCAAGCACGGCAGCACGCCGCGGGGGGCGCTCTGCCGGTCGCTGGTCCCGCGGCTCCGGTGGACCTCCCGCAGGTGTGCCTGCGGATGCTCCACCGGAGCCACGGGACCAGCGGACCCTCCGCAGGCACGCCTGCGGGAGGTCCACCGGAGCCGCCTGCTGTCCTCCCGGAGACCGGCAGAGCACCCCCCCGCGGCATGCTGCCCCAAGCACATGCTTGGCATGCTGGGTCCTGGAGTCGCCCCTAATGCCTAGACTGCATTGTAAACCTGAGTCAGTGAGACCTTGTGGACTTGCATCCATACAGCATTATAAATCTGCACTTACAATTGCTGGACCCTGTCTCACAGCCATGCTATTGCATCCATACTGCACTGCACAGACATTCTGACTTGGGTCTCCGGCTTGAGCTGTGTCCACATTGTAAAATGACATGGCTTGGACCTGAGTCACAGCAGCAGGACCTAGGACCCAGGTCCTGAGTGCTTGCTGTCCCAGGTCAGACTGATTTGTGTGTGAATGGAAGGGCAGCTTGAGCTCAAACCTAAGTCAGAGACTGGGCTTAGTGTGTAATGTAGACATACCTTAAGTGATTTGCCCAAAGTCAGAAAGCAGGCCAGTGGCAGAGTCAGAAATTGAACCCAGTTTTCCTGACATCCAGTTCAGTTTCCTATCCACTGAATTCTGGTGCGTTTAGGGGATAAGCTGTAGCCACGTCTTCATCCTGTATTCATGTATAAAAATATATACTTATGGCATGTGTTCTAAAAATACTGTGCCAGATTCATGCCTGATGTATCTCATCTGCTTTCTGTACAGCTGCAGCAGGGATAGATTTGTCCATGATGCCCAGAACTGTTGGAATGTTCATATTTTTTTTTAAATAATTTCTCTCGGTCTACAATTACATCTTTATCAGAAAGTAAAAATATCTCAAAAGCAAAGGGGATTAATCTCAGACACTGTTCTCAAACAGTTTTAGTTAGGTAGTTTCTGGATCACTATCATTTCTTTTCTTTCTTTTTTAAGCTGGTTAAATTTTCCCTGAGGCTAACATTTTATATCCAGAGTAAATCTTGCTAAAATTAAGAAACAGAACATACAGCTGCCCTTATTCCTGGCCTACAGATGTTACCAAAATCTGATTAAAAATCTCCTGCTGCACCTTTTCATTAGTGTAATAATCATTTTTGCCAAATATCTGGCAGCGGAGGGGTAGTGGAGATGGAAAAGAAAGTGAAAATATGAGGTTTTGATGATCAGCATCTTTGAAAGGACTCACTGAACCTAGTGGGAGAAATGAGGACTTGGGATAATCCATGTGCTGAAATATTTTTGCTTCTTTTTCTAGAAAATGTGCAATTTGGTCAGGCAGAAAAAATTGAACAGCGCCTTCCAAGCAATAAATCACTGGATTGCTGGTGACATTCATACAATGCGGATATAGTGTTAACTGTATGAGTCAGACAGCCCTTACTGCACTCAGCCTGTTCCTAGGAGGTGACCTTGCCACGGTGTAGTAATCAATCATTCTGGCACAGGACACACTGTTTTTGTTTAATATTACACTATTGGAATATATAGTAAACAAAGTGCAAAGGAAATTTTGAAAGCAAGCACTATATAAGGTGCTCTGTAATATTCTGCAGCCTGAGGAGTGCCAACGGCATGCTTTGTACTCTGTGTGTGCTTAAGTTTACTAACTTTAGGCTGTTAGCAGCAGCAAAGCATATGCAACTATGCTCGAATACTTCAACTGTCTGAACAGCTCAAGAGGAACAATTCAATGGAAATATGAAGTTAGGATTACAAAAAAGATTTACTACCATACCCACTGCAGTCTAACATTTCTTATTTTGGCACTTTTATACAGCATATACGTCATGATTTTCCCAGCCAACTGACAAAAGAGCTACATCCCAAACTGCCTGAAAAAAAATTAAGCAAACAAATCTTAATTAACTAGTAAAATCTCTTTTACTGTGTGATAAGATAAGCATTACTAGCTAATATTGCTTATATCCAAGAGGTTATATTGTATTTGCATGCATGAGTTATAGCACAGGCCAGTTAATTCATGGAGTTTGATGTCAGTGCAGGAAGACAAAGGCAAATTCTTGGAAATGAAGGTTCTGTAGGTGAAATATATTTTGTTATTACTACTTCACATATGGTAGATGATACTGTGGTAACTGAGTATAAAAAAGCCACCATATCAGTAGCATTTATACCCAGCTTGGCCTCACTTATCACAGGTGTGAATCACTACACACAAACTGCAAGTGGTGGAGAATCAAACCCGCCATGTTTAGGACATTATTAAAATACCATCCTAGTAGTCTTCTGGAGATGTTCAAAACTTCCCCTTTGCTAAGGGATCAGCTGTGGGCTGTGAGCAGTCCCTTCCCCAGCTTGCCTGCATACAGAAGGAGCCCACATACCGCACCATCCCTTTGGGGCAACCTACGGCTCCTAACAACCACAGTTGACTCCATGAAATGGTGCTGGGACTGTGGATCCTTCTCCTGATCCTTGCTTAGCCATGTTGGAGGCCATTCAACCCCAAAGTACTAGCTGTGAGTGCCCGGGCCATAGGTATTTGAGGAAGAAGAAAACCTCCTCGTACTCTTCTCCACTGCACTAATGAATTTATCTGGTTTTCCTCTGTGTTGGCAATTCTTTAGGCAGATAGGATATGCTGTCACCACAGCTCATCCACATTATGCTGTAATTGTTCATAACCCTAACACTGAATGGGTCAGGAGGTATTTCAGTCTCTGTATCCAAATGCTGCTGTTTGTACTTGAGGTTGAGGAAAGGCAACCCCGTCTCTGAAAAGTTATTGAGGTGTATTGCCAACAAGAACTATATTAACAATAGCCAAACCTAATGTGGATGAAGTCATGTTCAAATCTGGAGCCACAATCCTTGGCTCCTGCTGAGCTGTGCTCAGCACAGGACCCATGAAGGAAAAGGCAGGGAATGAAGCTAAATGCTCCCCTAGTTTGTTCAGCCTCTGCGTAAGATGCAGCTGAAAATAAGTACATTGAGCATTCTAGAAATTGCTGAAGTCAATTCTGAGTTTACATGAGTGTAGCTGAAAGCAGATTTTTGGCTAGTATTAGGGAAAAACACCAAATCAAATATATTTCCTAACTGAGACATTTATTTTGCAATAAAGTTCTTGGCTATAACATATTTTTGTTCACCTGCCATCAGTGCTAAATAACAGGCTGATGTTATTTTCCTGGAACAAAACCACTTGAGATATTTGTCAGTTACACTGAAAGTTTTTAAATAGATTTTTTAGAATGTATTAATTTCAATAGCCATTGCAGTTACTTGCTGTTATTGTCCAGTAATTGTGAAGACAAATACTGTTAGATGCTTGATGTTTTATATCATCTTCATTTATTTATATATATAATCTTAGTTGTCTAATGTTTTTTCACATAGATTCTTTAAAAAAAATGTAGCCAGACAGAAATGGAATCTTCTGTTTTATATGAATATTGTGTATATAATTGCAGGCGTTAGAAGAATGGCAATGGTTAGTTTTTATAAGATATCATGCAGTAATAGCCATTATTTTATAAGTTCTAATTATATTTTAAATACTTACTCTTTAGGTTAACCAAAACAAAAGAGGTCCAGCATGACAGAGAAGTACATTGATAGGCTAACCTGCATACAAATACTATAAAATCCCTTATATGTGCCTTCACAGAATCACATTACATACCTATTGCAGTGTTTCAAATCATTTGGGAATGATCATTTTCGCTCCAGTACCATTACAGTGTACCACCTCCTATAACAATAATGGGTGTCAGGTACTGTTTGGACTAGACAGGATTAAGCTATCACCCCCCTGCTGTGTGTTAATTTATTGCTTCAGACATTTTCATATCTGATTCATTTTCACCCACTCTGCTGCTGTTCCACAAAGTTCTCAGTCTCTGCCAGTCTCGGTATCATTTGAGCTGAGAATACCTGGCACCGTGAAATGGCTTTCTTCTCAGTGCATGGCTCAGGTATGATCCTTAGAGAGAGCAGCTGTGCTCTCCCTGTAGAACAGGGGAATAGAATGCAGCTCTCTGTGCACAAACATATCGAAGCAATATGCTTAGGTGTGACACAAAAGCCAAAATATTAGTTTTTTAGTAAACAAGAAAGGAAATTGTGATGCTGTTTGAGATCCCAGTGCTAGACATCTTTAGGTAATAGTGTTATTTCCTCAAGAAAATACAGGGTCACAGCAGTACAGAAACTACATCAAAAATTTGTGTTTTTTTTTCCTCCTGGTTTTGTTTAGTGATTATGTAGAACCTGCTGAAAAGGTGTTTATTTCTGTTTGTAAATTGAATGCGCTGGGTGTTTTTTCCAGCTTTGCCCGAGGCTCTGTTGGATATGTTGATGGAGTTGGAAGCAGAGTTAGACACTAGAGGAGTATATAGAGAAAGAACTTGAATAGAAAACAGAGCTGTATTTTGTCATTTCATACCTCTCAGAAGTCCCACTATGTGCGGTAAAAAAAGCGAGTTAATATACAACGTTAAATGGGACGGGTGAAGTAAAAAGAAATGTAAGAAAATAAAGAAATCCTGTGTTTTAGCCACTCAGGGTCCTATTCAGCCTACAATTGCTGTGTAGGACACAGAAATGGGAAGCCTCTTGAACTATGCAGTATGGAGGGTGTTCCCAGCTCCAAAATGGGGTTGCTTTTCCCTCCTCAGCAACATAGAGGAAAATCAGGCCTTTCCAAGCCAGCTTCCATCCCGAGGGTGGAACCTCTTACTCCCCAGGGGACAATAGTAATCTCTGCACCCTTTGTGGCCATAGTGAGCCTGGAGAGGGCTTGAAGAGGGTCTGAATGGGATTAGCGCTATCCATTTGCTGAACAATATAAAATCTCCCATCTGTGGAGGAGCTGCATAATGCCTGTTGGCTGAAACATTAGGTGATGGGTTTTTGTATAACTATGTACAAAACTACATCTATACCTCAGAGATGAGACTAAGGTGCAAAATATGTATCTGGGAGTGTTTGGATTTGGGGTTCTGATTTATCCCATTATGGTACTGACTGGGGCGTTAAAGCACAGGCTTGAACTTGGAAGTGGCTTACAGCTGCACCACTCTTCGGGGGCTTCTGGGAGACATTGGGCACAGGGAGGAATGATGCCTTCTGGAGCTCCCTGAGAGAATACCGGCTGTATTATCCCTTATCTCTAACTGCTAGAAGCTGGGACTGGATGACAAAGGATGGATCACTCAGTAAATTACCCTGTTCTGTTTACTCCTTCTGAAGCATCTGAATGGCCACTATTGGAAGTCAAGATACAGGCTAGATGGACCCTTGGTCTGACCCAGTATGGCCATTCTTATGTTCTTAGAAGCATGCACCATGTTCTCCCCTGTTTCACTAGGCTGCTCTGTCTTAGCCCCGCCTCCTTCCAATCCTTTGCCCCAACTTTTGGGGTGGCTTATGCTTCGTGGTGGGGGGTGCTAGCCCAGAGCTATTTTCTTGCACAGGAGAGTGTAGGAGCTACAGTTGTGGTTGGCCCCTCAGTCTGAATCTCAAACCACCTCTCCAAAGTTTTCAGGGTGTTGGCTATTGGGTTTCTGTTAGTTTGGGTCCATCTCTAATATTTTTCTCTTTCCCTGCCTACCTATGGCATTTCCTGAATTTTGAGTGTGGCTTCTTGTTGGAATATATACAGTTAAAGTTCACTCTGAACTTTGGCTCTATCCCTCGTGCCTGTGCATTAAGGACTTGATTATTCACCACTGACATCTATGGCAATTTTGCCACTGATTTCAGTGTGAGCGGGATCAGGCCATAAGATTCCTCCCATATCCTTCCACCCCACTTCACTGCCTGGCACCTTGTTTAGTCATTGACACCTTTACCAAGTGGAGGTACACTGCTACCAAATTGGCATGGTTCTTTTACACTCAACTACACACAGTTGAGAATCAGTATATAGGCACCTACATATATATAATTTACACATATATTATACACACATATAAATTCTACTATGCCATACTATTGAATTTCTAGTAAGTTGGCAGACTAAAGTGATTTTTAACACTTATCTATTGGATTTATGATTTCTGTGTCATCCACCCTGCTTCTGACATTAGGAAATGTTCAACATGAAGGAATCATTCAATGATTTTTTTAACTACACTATAAAACACTTTAGTCTTTCTTTCTTTCTGAAATCCATAAATGGCTAATTTAATCACACCCTTACAGTAGAAATACTGACTTTCTTCTGCTAATTATATGGCAGTGTTTTGATATTTTAATTCATTTTGATTTGTTGGAACAGGTGGGTAATGAACTGTAGGCACAGGTCATCAAAGGCCAGAGTGTGGCCTGTAGCTCCATGAGCAGACGGAACCCTCCAAGCTTGGATCTCCTGCCCCCTGCCAAGCCATGCAGGGGCCCGGATATCAGCCTTCACATCATTTCACCGCCCTTGTGAGCTGTGGAAGAGCTTTATGTGGGCCTTGGAATCTCCATGTGAAGAGAGGGGAAGGACAGGGATGTGTCTGAGGGACGCACATAACTTGGGAGTCCTGGATTAGCTCCCCATTCTGTGCTGTGAAGTTAGTATCTACCTCTTATAAAAGGGGCAGTCCAGAGGTAGTTGCAGCCTGGAGAAGCCCTCTCAACACAGCTTATGTATAGTCATGCTGCTAAAATAGCCTGCACGGGGCTGGGAGTAGCACAAAGAGATTTGGATCTCCGTATTCTTTGATGGAAGAATTTGAAAAAAGCTGTGAGGGCAACTCCCCCAAAGGATATCTTCCCCATGAGACGGTCCCAAGGCTCTAAGAACAGCAACTCCCAGAATGACTTGCAGAAAATATTGCCACTCATCTAGGGGAAGTTGCTATATATTGGGGTTAAGATGGCAGAAAGCTTGATCAATTTTTAATGTATTAATGGAGAACTAAGAATGAAGTCTCAGTCTTACCAGTTATTATTGAGGTTCAGTGTTCCAGCATGGCACCCTCAAGTTATCTTCAAAAAACCTTCCTTTGTCTTCCAAGCTGGGGATATTCAGAAGCTCCAGGTTAGGGGAGCTCTTAAACTACCACAGTGCTGATTTGCTACTGACAAATCAGGTTCAAGGCTGCCTTGAAAAATCTTGACAGGCCACAGGGACTGTGGTGGTGAGTGAGCCTTCCTTCCTCCAAAGCCTGTCCAACTCAAACCCACTTTTAATTGCAAAAGTACACCATGCTGGGTGGTTTGCGGAAGCCAGCATGAGTGCAGGGCTTATGTCTTTGTAAAAGTACTCTCTCTCTCTCTGAAGGCTCTAGCTAATTAAAACCATAACATATTTTGGTCATTTGGCTTTTTTAATCTTAAACTTGTATATTTGTGGAGATTTCCTGGTTTCTAACCAAGCTGAGTATTGTTTGTCTATGTCAGCAGCAGCAGCAAAGCACAGCAGATCAGGGACTGCACAGTACTGCCTGTATTGACTGTGCATGAGGCATATATTTTTCTTTTCATATGTCATTCACAACTTGTAGCAGTGCTTCAGAAGTGACATAACCTTCTCCTGCGTGCTTGGAAGCTGCAGATTGGTCTGAGCCAAACCCTGGTTCTGAACAATCCCAAAAATGGAAGTACAAAATCTGGATCAGAATCTAAACCTTTCCAAAGTGCAGGGTGTTTGGATTTAATGTTTTGATATATCCCCTCGTGAAGATAGCATTCACCCACAAATGCATATCCATGCTTCGGGTTTGTTTGTGATATGAGCTGTTAGCACAAATCATTCTCTAATCCTATGCCTTGGGTTGTTTAAGAGCATGAGTACATAATGTGGTATATTCAGGTATGCTTTCTTTGGGTTCAAAATGTATGTCTGCAGCCTCCTAGACATATTGGACACACCCATTATCAAGAACACCATAGCTAAAATCATGGTCCCATTGAACTCAATGGGAATTCTCAGTGGAGCAGGGATTTCATGCCATGTCTTTTCAGTTTTCCACACATTTCTCTTTTTTGCATGGTAGTGATATATAACCTAGTAAAGCCTCATCAAACAAGTGCCTTGGCATTTTAGTGTGGAACTAAACTCAATCTCACTCTCAAATATAATGAAAGAGGTTAACTTGCACAAAGAGAAAGTTAATGTGGGTTCCACTCACACAGACTCTGCAGGATCTTTTGGTCTATCAACCAAATCTGAGTTAGGTCTTCTCCTACAGTGCCATCATCTTAAAAATGTAGCATGCCTACCGGTCCTGCAAGATCTTTCACCATAGCTCTTACAAAGTCGCCAACATGCTCCACCTGCCTGCCATCTTGGATCACCTTCCTGAGACACTAGAATGACAAACTAGTTTTTAAATAAAAACTGAGCATATTAAAGCTTCTTGAAGAGCCATGAAGAGTCCTCCTTCACCTGGACGAGAACAAGGAGTCTTGTTCTCAAGAATCTTGAGTACAAAATGGGGACTGTATAGCACCTTATGCATTTCTGCTCTTTGTCCCATAAGAACACAACACTTTCCACCTGATAGGAGTGTGTTTGTAGCACTGTTGATAAATATATACCTTGAAAAAGACAATGATGTTCATGCTGTCAGCTTGAGAGTACAATATTATTGAACAACACAAGACACTACTCCCTTATCCTACAGATACTTGTCTTTGTCCATAATACCATTGTTCTAAGATGTAAGGTCGTGGGGAACGGACTTTGTCTTTATTTATGTCTTGTACAGAAAAAAGACTAACTAAAAATGAATAATAAAAATGATAGTTAAACACAGAACTGTAGATTGTATGATAGCAAAAACCTTGTGGGTGTAGTCTAATATTAGGTTGTAAACAGGGAGTGTATAATAGGGTCTTATGTGGCCGGGCGATCTAGTGGCTAGATAGCTGGTCTTGCAGTCTGTAAGGCCAGAGGAGATACTAGGGGGACCTGGACCCTCCCTCTCCAACAGGTCCCAGCCAGGGCCCTGTGTAGTTCAACCCCTAAACAGGGGAGATGGGTCTCCCTCCTTGTGTGTGTGTGTGTGTGTATGGGGGTGGTCAAGACTGGTTTCCAAGGACTACTTCCTACAAGTCTCTTTAGTTTGGGGTGTGGCCCTGCTAGTCCAGTTGCCCTGCAGTTGGGGCTTATCTGCAGGCTCCCCTTGGCAGGAGAAGCCTTACTTGCCTCCAGTGGCTGCGCTAACTTGAAGGGTGCTAAGCCGTCCCTTTGGACAGGGAGACAGAGAGCTCCTGCCTCTTCACCAGCCAGCTCCCAAATGAACCAAACTCCCTTCTTTTCTTCCCCCTCTATGCCTGGCATTGGCTGCAAGTATAGCGGGGTGGGGCTTGCTGAACCTTAAGGTTTTCTTTAACACCAACTGTGCTGGATGGAAATTTCTCTGCTGCCTCACAGAGTGTGATAGTGTCTTATAATTAATAGTGAGGGTCAGCCTTCAGCTCTTTTCAAGTTGTATTTAGTTCAGAGAAACAACCAAAACTTTAGCTCCTTAACATGATTACATCCAAACCAATCTTACCTGGAAATCTGACAAGATCCAACTTTCTTATGAATTTTCCATACTTTCTAGTACTGAAAAAATCTGCAGAGAATGAAATTCTACAAAAACAGCCTCTCACTCTATTTTTGGTATGTCCTGTTCAGGTCAAAACCAGGAAGTGAAAACAATTAACCTTTGACTTGTGATTTGTAGGAAACTGCAGATCAGGTCTGATTTTATCCAAACAGTTTTGTCTTTTCCTACTACAAGACCCGTCTGTGTGCAGTGATAGAAGATGTAATATGGAGGGCCAAAAAAATAAATAAATCACATTTTGGACCTGTGCCTTCAACACTCAAATAACATCAATCTTTTGGCCACCCAGACTCATTAGTTTCTCTCTCCTGTTTTCACTGGAGCATGTGTTTTCCCTCTAAGTGACATTTCAACATCAGTGTCCCCAAGGATGAACCCTCCCTCACTTCACTGACACTTGTGGCTCAGTTCCTGGATCAATGTAAGAAGAATCTGCCACACTGAAGATTATTTTTTTCCCAGTGTGGCACCATTGGCAAGGTAAGGATAATGACACTGCTTGAAACAGATTATGATTCAAAATCTCAGTGGATTTCTGCAATGGTCATTTACCAAGACAGTTTTTGTCTTCCAAGTGCAAGCTGACACAGACCCTTAGAAGTATTACACACACAAAATATAATGGTATTAAGGTTGCAAAATAAAGCCCTCAAAAATTAGGATGTGACAGAATTAATTCTACCATTTCCCAACTTTTGAGTACTTGACTTTACAACCTTAACATTCTTTTAATGTTGTTTTTTGTATATAACTTCATAAGTTTATTTAAAGGGGGAAAAAAATCTGTTATGTGCAAATGTAACAGCTCCCAATCAAGCATCTTCAACAAGGTTTGAATTCTGGATCTTCAGCACTTCAGCACAGACCTTGTCCACTTGAGCCTGTTACCGTACAGTAGGCTGTTACCAACTGTAGACCAGATATTAATGAAGGACACATACCACACTGAAACAGTTGGTTGTATATGCATAAATACCCCATTTCACTGACATATGATTTTTAAACTAATCTTTGGGGGGTCTGACTCACGATTTTTGAATGTTTGGGGTTTGTGAGAGTACACCACCCCCAAGGACACTTTCATTTTCCGTTATACCAGCCTCTGCAACCCAACTAGTGAAATGTTATCCTCTCTCTCAAATATATTTGTGAACGAATGTAGAGATCTGCCTTCTGACTACACAGTAGAAGTTATAATAGAGTTCAAACTCAGAATCAGGTAGTTTTGGACAACATTTACCCCTGTGTTCCTGGGCACCACTATCTGCCTGATTTAATTTTCAGCAAGGAGCAGCCAATTACAGGGACCACCTGCACTATTTTTGCTGCCAGCTACATAATGGTTGGGCTCAGTGTTTATTTGTTTATTTATTTATTTATTTTTGGCCAATATTTGCCCCCTTTGTCCAGTATTTCATGTTTTGCAATAACTACAGATGGCTTTACAGTAAATAGTTTCAGTGCAGCATATATATACAGGTGATCACTATGGTCTAGAAAAGTGATAGTCTGTCCTTTGAACTTCTCTCCCCTCTAGCGGGTACTGGGACACTGGGTTCTATCTTTGAGGTTTCTTTAGCTCTCCATGGTGGATGTCTCTATGACCAGGGACATGAGCCCAGAGTTGTACTTTATTACATGGACATAGAATGAGAACACTGCTGAGAATATAAGAACGGTCATACTGGGTCAGACCAATGGTCATCTAGCCTTCAGAGGGAATGAAAAGAACAGGTAATCATCAAGAGATCCATCCCCTGTCACCCATACCCAGCTTCTGGCAAATAGAGGCTAGGGACACAAGTTCAGAGCATGATTTTGCATCCCTGCCCATCCTGGCTAATAGCCATTGATGGACCTATCCTTCATGAACTTATCTAGTTCTTTTTTGAACCCTGTTATAATCTTGGCCTTCACAACATCCTCTGGCAAAGAGTTCCACAGGTTGACTGTGTGTTTTGTGAAGAAATACTTCCTTTTGTTTGTTTTAAACCTGCTGCCTATTAATTTCATTTGTCAGAGGGGTAGCCGTGTTAGTCTGGTTCTGTAGAAGCAGCAAAGAATCCTGTGGCACCTTATAGACTAACAGACGTTTTGCAGCATGAGCTTTCGTGGGTGAATACCCACTTCTTCGGATGCAAGTAGTGGAAATTTCCAGGGGTAGGTTTATATAGGCAAGCAAGAAGCAAGCTAGAGATAACGAGGTTAGTTCAATCAGGGAGGATGAGGCCCTGTTCTAGCAGTTGAGTGAAAACCAAGGGAGGAGAAACTGGTTCTGTAGTTGGCAAGCCATTCACAGTCTTTGTTTAATCCTGAGCTGATGGTGTCAAATTTGCAGATGAACTGGAGCTCAGCAGTTTCTCTTTGAAGTCTGGTCCTGAAGTTTTTTTGCTGCAGGATGGCCACCTTAAGATCTGCTATTGTGTGGCCAGGGAGGTTGAAGTGTTCTCCTACAGGTTTTTGTATATTGCCATTCCTAATATCTGATTTGTGTCCATTTATCCTTTTCCTTAGAGACTGTCCAGTTTGGCCGATGTACATAGCAGAGGGGCATTGCTGGCATATGATGGCATATATTACATTGGTGGACGTGCAGGTGAATGAACCGGTGATGGTGTGGCTGATCTGGTTAGGTCCTGTGATGGTGTTGCTGGTGTAGATATGTGGGCAGAGTTGGCATCGAGGTTTGTTGCATGGATTGGTTCCTGAGCTAGAGTTACTATGGTGCGGTGTGCAGTTACTGGTGAGAATATGCTTCAGGTTGGCAGGTTGTCTGAGGGCGAGGACTGGCCTGCCACCCAAGGCCTGTGAAAGTGTGGGGTCATTGTCCAGGATGGGTTGTAGATCCCTGATGATGCGCTGGAGGGGTTTTAGCTGGGGACTGTATGTGATGGCCAGTGGAGTCCTGTTGGTTTCTTTCTTGGGTTTGTCTTGCAGTAGGAGGCTTCTGGGTACATGTCTGGCTCTGTTGATCTGTTTCCTTTTTTCCTCGTGCGGGTACTGTAGTTTTGAGAATGCTTGGTGGAGATTTTGTAGGTGTTGGTCTCTGTCTGTGGGGTTAGAGCAGATGCGGTTGTACCTCAGTGCTTGGCTGTAGACAATGGATCTTGTGGTGTGCCCGGGATGGAAGCTGGAGGCATGAAGGTAGGCATAGCGGTCGGTAGGTTTTCGGTATAGGGTGGTGTTAATGTGACCATCAATTATTTGCACTGTAGTGTCTAGGAAGTGGACCTCCTGTGTAGATTGGTCCAGGCTGAGGTTGATGGTGGGGTGGAAGCTGTTGAAATCGTGGTGGAATTTTTCCAGAGTCTCTTTGCCATGGGTCCAGATGATGAAGATGTCATCAATGTAGCGTAGGTAGAGAAGGGGCGTGAGTGGACGGGAGCTGAGGAAGCATTGTTCCAGGTCAGCCATAAAAATATTGGCATATTGTGGGGCCATGCGGGTGCCCATAGCGGTGCCACTGATCTGGAGATATATATTGTCATCAAATTTGAAATAGTTGTGTGTGAGGATAAAGGCACAGAGCTCAGCAACCAGTTGTGCTGTGGCATCATCAGGGATACTGTTCCTGACAGCTTGTATTCCATCAGCGTGTGGGATGTTTGTGTAGAGAGCCTCTACATCCATGGTGGCCAGGATGGTGTTTTCTGGAAGGTCACCAATGCATTGTAGTTTCCTCAGGAAATCAGTTGTGTCACGGAGATAGCTGGGAGTGCTGGTGGCATAGGGGCTGAGTAGAGAGTCCACATATCCAGACAGTTCTTCAGTGAGAGTTCCAATGCCCGAGATGATGTGGCGTCCAGGATTTCCAGGTTTGTGGATTTTGGGCAGTAGATAGAATAGCCCTGGTCGGGGCTCTAAGGGTATGTTGATTTGTTCCGGTGTTAGTGTAGGGAGTGTCCTGAGTAGATGGTGCAGTTTCTTAGTGTATTCCTCAGTGGGATCTGAGGGAAGTGGCCTGTAGAATTTGGTGTTGGAGAGTTGTCTGGTGGCCTCCTTTTGGTAGTCAGACCTGTTCATGATGACAACAGCACCTCCTTTATCAGCCTCTTTGATTATAATGTCAGGATGGTTTCTGAGGCTGTGGATGGCATTGCGTTCTGCACGACTTAGGTTATGAGGCAAGCAATGTTGTTTTTCCACAATTTCTGCCTGTGCACGTCGGCGGAAGCATTCAATGTATAGGTCCAGACTGTCATTTCGACCCTCAGGAGGAGTCCATGTGGAGTTCTTCTTTTTGTGCTGTTGGTGGGAGGGTAACTGTGTATCAGTGTGCTGTTCAGTGTTGTCCTGAAAGTATTCTTTGAGTCGGAGACGGCGAAAGTAGACTTCCAGATCGCCGCAGAACTGTATCATGTTGGTGGGGGTAGCAGGGCAGAAAGAGAGTCCCCGAGATAGGACAGACTGTTCTTCTGGGCTGAGTGTGTGGTTGGATAGATTGACGATATTGCTGGGTGGGTTAGGGGTACCATGGTTGTGGCCCCATGTAGCAGGTAGGAGTTTAGACAGCTTACAGTCCTTTTTCCTTTGTAGAGAGGTGAAGTGAGTAATGTAGATCTCCTGTCTTATTTTAGTGAAGTCCGTTTGTATGGAAGTTTGGTTATTGATGAGGGTCTCCAGGTTGGAGAGCTCTTTTTTGATGTTTTCCTGTTTGCTGTATAGGATGCTGATCAGGTGGTTCCTCAGTTTCTTTGATAGAGTAAGGCATAATCTCTCACTGTGGTCTGTGTAGTATGTAGATAGCAGTGGATTTTGTACCTTTAGTCCATTAGGTATGATGTCCATCCGTTTACATTTGGAAAGGAAGATGATATCCGTCTGTATTTGTGCAAGTTTCTTCATGAGGTTGATAGATTTCCTCTCCATAAGGCTAAATGCAGTGCCTTGCATGGTGTCAAGTATCAGAGGGGTAGCCGTGTTAGTCTGGTTCTGTAGAAGCAGCAAAGAATCCTGTGGCACCTTATAGACTAACAGACGTTTTGCAGCATGAGCTTTCGTGGGTGAATACCCACTTCTTCGGATGCAAGTGATATTAGGAATCGCAATATACAAAAACCTGTAGGAGAACACTTTAACCTCCCTGGCCACACAATAGCAGATCTTAAGGTGGCCATCCTGCAGCAAAAAAACTTCAGGACCAGACTTCAAAGAGAAACTGCTGAGCTCCAGTTCATCTGCAAATTTGACACCATCAGCTCAGGATTAAACAAAGACTGTGAATGGCTTGCCAACTACAGAACCAGTTTCTCCTCCCTTGGTTTTCACTCAACTGCTAGAACAGGGCCTCATCCTCCCTGATTGAACTAACCTCGTTATCTCTAGCTTGCTTCTTGCTTGCCTATATAAACCTGCCCCTGGAAATTTCCACTACTTGCATCCGAAGAAGTGGGTATTCACCCACGAAAGCTCATGCTGCAAAACGCCTGTTAATTTCATTTGGTGACCCCTAGTTCTTCTGTTATGAGAAGGAGTAAATAACACTTCCTTATTCACTTTCTTCACACCAGTCATGATTTTATAGACCTCTATCATATCCCCCCTTAGATCTGAGCTAACATGTGGATTCATTCCAGTATAATGTGATTTGTAGTAAACCTTTAACCAAATTCATGGTTGTAGTCAGCCAGGTACACATGACTCAGTTTGAATAAAATAAGAAACAATACAAACTTTCATCCCAAACTAGAATTCTATCATTTTTCTGAAGGTTGAAAAAATCCCAGGGACTTCAATTAACTCTCCTCATTCCTTCTCCTCCAATTCCTCCTGTCCTCACCCCCCTCTTGCCTCCTGCAATTACTATCCTTCTCACTTTCATTGCCTCTCACCTATTCTCTACACCCTATTCATTCTCTCACTCCCCTTTTCACTCTTTCTCCTAATCCAGTATCCTTTCCCCATACTCCCTCTTCCTCTCTCCTTCACTTACTTCTTCCTATGCAACTTGTTCCCTCTTTACTCTCTTCTTCTTCCCCCTGTTGATCCTATCTCTCCCCCCTTCCTTCTTCCCATTCTATTCTCTATATATCTTCCTTGTTTTATTCTTTCTCCTTTCCTCATTCTCATCTTATTCTCTCGGATCTCTCCCCTGTGCTGATCTTTCCCTCTTGCTCATCCCATTTATCTCCATGCACACTGTCCCTGCTTCCTCATTCTCTCCACTTAAAGGAGAAATGGCCCCTGGATCTCTCTGCTATCCAAATACCTCTGTTCCCTCCCACAGAGATGTCTTGCTCTCTCTCAGGCCTGGTGGGTGGGAAGAAATGTGAGATCTTCACACTCCCTCCCTTCACACACTCAGTGGGGAGCTGCTGTGAGAGGCAGGGCACACACTGAGGGCAGAGTGGGGAGCTGTAGCTTTGATCTAAGTTCCCATTGCTCTCCCTGCTCAGAGAGAGGAACAGGGAGCTTGCATTCAAACTCCCAGTGTCCAGCTGCACCAGCCAGCAGACCTTGCTGAGCAGCACTTTCTGAATGCTGTACAGAGGGTGCCTGTGCAGGCATGCACAGGCACAGGGAACTCTCATTTGCAAGCTTTCTGAACATATTAGGAGGCATACTGGATACTTGAACTCGATCCCTTCTCTAAACTTACCTTAATCTGTAGTAATCAACACCAGTATGGAAAGGTATATGCACCATTAACTACAATTTACAGGTGATAATACACTGTTTTTCTTCATTAGACTGTCCAGTCTCCTTTCCTGGGTCCTAAAGCTTCCTAATATAGATTTTCCTAGAGAACATTCAGACAACTGATAGCTGCCACGGGTCCTCCTGTCTTCTTTGTGTACACAATGTAATCTGCCTCCCATTTGCTGGACTTCAAAGATGATGGATCGGATTTTCCATTAACACCAGTGTAACTCATTTTTCAATGAAGTTCTGATTTACATGGGGGAAAGTGAGAGAAGAATCAGGCATATGATATCTAGAAGAGGTGATAAGAGAGGAGTTGTCTGAGTAACAATTGTTAACCAATGAAAAATCAAAGACCAATTGATACCTTGGAACAGGGGCAGAAGCTGGATGGGGATAGGGCACAAACAACTAAGAAGAGCTAATGAAAACCACAGAAATATTATTCTTTAACTGGTTTCATTCCCAAGGGGAAACATTATGCGTATTTAGCAGTGTGGGAATGAAAACAGTTAACACAGTCATGGGGCTTAACTACATACACCCTCATATATCTCATGTTAAAAAAGTTTTTGGAAAACAGGAAATACAACAGATCCCCACACATCATTACAGGATAAACATGAGACTGGCATATGTTTAGAGTTGACAAAGAAACATATATAGAAATGTATGTGGACTTCCACACATTTTCCGCATGAGGTATTAGGAAGAGCATTTTTCTCCAGTAACCCCACTGCTTATGCTATTATGCTGTTGCTTCAGTCTCACAAGTCTGCAGTCTTACTGATGGTTAGACCTGCTCTGCTGCTTTTGTGTCCTCTGTAAGATCTGTCTCAGAATGAGTGGAGGTGTGGGGATGGCTGTTTGACAGAAGTAGGGACTCCATAGTAAAAATTAACTCCAGGTATTATGTTTCTTATTATTTTCACAGTTACTGTGATGAGTTAGAGGGCTAGATCGTTAATTGTGTTAAAGCAGTGCTTGTCACCATTGAGGAGAGGGGCAAAAGATGGCTTTATGCCATCGCTCCTCGATCCACCCTTGTATTGGGGATTGTCAGGGTTTGCTCAGTTCCCAGCCCAATTCCAAACAGCCTTATGGTGCACTAAACTGAACCGTTTGCAAAGAATCCTCCAGGAGCTGTTCCATGGCTGAGAAATCATCAACGTACAGTAGAACTCTGGCTCTGGCCCTGGCATGCCAGAGCCAGGAAGAGAGGTGGCTGAGGTCTTGCTGTGCCAGCCCTGTACCACTAGAGGACTAAGGGAATGCCTCCAGCATACTCCAAAAATAACCAGCTGGCCGTATCTGCTGACTTTTCAGCTCCTTTGTGCTATTGGAGCAGCACCAAGCAGTTGGAGCAGGAGGTAATGATCTCTAGGCCAAAGTTTTCATTTACTGTTCTTCAGGGCTGTGGCAGAATATTCCTGCTTGAGTCCATCCTTCATCTATGGAACAACTTTCATCTGGCAGGACCATAAGTATTAGGGATGACCATATTTCCCTATGCTGGTAAAATTACTTGTACTCAAGCGAATTCAATGGCAATCAATCAGGACCATGCAGTACAAAGGTTCAAATTAATATCAAGTTGACTGAGCCCCTGTTAAAAAGAAATACCGCATAGTTGGATTCTTTTTATTTATCTTCTTATCTTTAAAGGTTTAGAGTTCACATGGGGAGAGGTGACATGCACACACTCCCGTAAAGCACTCACAGATTGGGGGTAACCGACCAACCCAACCCTCCCTGCCTGGCACTCTCCGCCCTCCATGCCTGGCTGGGCCCCTGGGATTGACCTGCCTCTCCTGGTACAGATGTAGGGGGGGCATGTTCCCAAGGCAATGTGGTGGTGGGGGGTATGCAGAGTCACAAGCTTCCCCTCCCCAGATTTCTGCCAGGGTTCACGGCAGAACGTGGCCAGCAGCAGCCTTTTGGTACTGTGTGAGAGGGGAGAGACGGGAGCTGCTGCCAGACACGGGGAGGAGGGGGAAGGGATGACCTGGACCATGTCTTTGCAGAGCTCATCTCTTCCGCCGCCTGCCCCCCCTACCCCCGTGTGGCTGGAAGCAGCTTGTTCCTGCCCACACTAACACCTCTAGCTAACACCTCCAGGCTGCTGCTGGCCACCGACATAACCCAGCCGCAGTGCTGGCAGAAAGGGGTTAGGCCCAAAGGATGCACTGTGCACCAGGGCCCAGGGAACGTGACTGCAAGGGCTTCAGCAAACCCGGCCAAAGAGGTGGCTCAGCAGTGGAGGGTGCCTAGGGGATGGAGCAGCCCCGCGCTCCCTGGGGGCAGAACCCAGTGCACTGGGGGGCAGGTGAAAAGGGTGCTAAGCCCCTGCCCAGGGGGCTGCTGTGGAGCCTGCAGGGTCAGGATGCGAACAGGCTGGAAATTGCTTTTCCCTGCCCCACTCCAGAGCTTAGCTGAGGGGTGGAGAGACTTCCCTGTGCCAGTGCTGTGTGGGGCTTTGGTAAACGCAGGGCTTTGCTTCTCCTGGCCAGTGCCCTGGCCTGGACAGTCTTGGGCTTTCCCGGGGCACTGGCCCAGACAGAGGCAGTGGGGGAAGGAAGGAGCCTGCCGGGCAAACCGATCGGGGGCTGGTTCTCCGCACAGCACTGGGAGTGGGATGCGGCCCGCTGGAGGGGACATGGGGGAGCAGTGGGGCTTGGGGGGGGGTGAAGGGGCAAAGCAGAGAGCATGTAAAGGGCCAATGGGGTGGACAGCAGAGGTGACACATAACCAGCTGCTGCCTGGCAGCTGCCTGCACTCACTGGCTGCTGCAGCGTTCAGCCAGCGCTGGCCAGAAACAGGCCAGGGGGCAAGTCCCTGCTGGCTGAGAGCTGGCATGCAGCGGGGGCTATGCTGATGGAGCAGCAGGGGGAGCTGCCAGCCCCATGCACTGCAGCTTTGCCCCATCACCAGCCTTGCACCCCCACCCCCATTGTTGTATACTGGACCCTCCCACTCACTGCTGGTGGGCGGGCAGCTGGCGAGCAGGGATCCAGCCAGCAGAAGGACGTGCCAGTACTGATCAGGGGGAGGCAGAAAATACAGGACAATTTGCCCATTTTTAAGAAAAAATCAGGACACCTGGAGGAGAGCTTAAATACGGGACTGTCCCTTTAAAAACGGGACATCTGGTCACCCTAATGAGTATCCTTATTTGGGGAGCTGGAAATCGTAGGGCAAAGTTTTTTTATTAACGTGCTTTAAACCAAGGCAAGGTGACTTTATGGCAGTGGACAGTAGTGACTGTACTGAATTGATACAAAGATTATTGGTTATTTTTACCGAATTACACAATACTGTCACCATGGTTGTAGATGGATACAGGGTAATATAAATGAATATATAAATAATTATTGGTATTGCTGCATATATGTCTTAGCGTTAAGCTTCCTGCTTCTCATCAATCCACTTAAGCCTAAGGAACAGCAAAGACTTTTTCAAGATTACTGTCCTTTTCTGTCCTTAAGTGACACTTGCCAAGCTTATATCCTTATAGACGATTATTAGCCCAACACGCTCTTTACATATTTTCCATGCAGAAGATAGTTACACCTATTGTAATTAGTGTGACTTCACTTTTCTTGTGATAAATCCTGAAAATTAATATACTGTATCATGCAGATTACAAAATGAAACTGTCCTAGACATTGTGTATATTCTGGTTTTGGAACACTGCCAGTTAGAGAGGAACTAATGTCTTAATGATCTTAGTTAATGAAACGAGGGGATTCAGTAATAAATTTTCCAGAAAGATATGTATGTATGCATATACACATACCAACCAAACAAAAAAACTCAAACCAAAATCCCAGTAACTGATATGCTTTTCACCATTTTGGAGGAACTAAAAGAAAATAAAATGTATTCGCTATACAATCTGGGTGACAAATCCTAAAGATAATGGGTTTGTTCCTTATTGGAAATGCAGCCAAAGCTCCCACGGACCTTAAGAGAAACTTTTATGTTTGAATAAAATAGAAACGTCTATGTCTAGGCTGCACAAGACATGCAGGACTGGGTGCTAAGTATTTAAAATAGGTTTCACCTTTTAAAATTAAATTAAAGAACAATGAAATCTTTTGTTAAATTATTTGCTAAATTTATTTCCTGATCTGGTAAATGAAGAGAAAGGCAAGCTCTGAAATGGGAAATCTTACAGTTAAAAATGTGGCTCTGCTGTCTTTTGGAATGTAGAGCCAATTAGTTGCAATTCCAACTGTTTTTCAAGATAATCTGCCACAGCTGTTCAACAGTGGTATAGATTTTAACAGGAAAAACTGGCCATCTCCATAATTTTTATTTAGGCTTTGGATAAGACTTGCGTATTTATAAAATTGTAGAAAGGGCAAAATAATTGAGAACGGCACTTGAAATGTGTTCCGCAAATTTGGGCAGAGTACTTGCCAATGCACACATTGCTCTACCGCCTATATCTAAAGCAACCCACCATTGGGAATATAAAGTCAAAGCAGAAAAATTGAGCATTTAATGGTCTACCATTATTGTTGAAATCACAATGACAGGCCATGATCTTCAAGTACAATTTTGATTCTTATGTAGTAACTGAAATTACAGCATTTCATACCCTGACTATATTATAGGGAATAAAACATCTGTCTAAATATTAGAGATATAAAATCCTCAAAATAAAGATATTTGAGAATAACTTGCACAGAGCACCTTTCCACCTGCTTGCTTAGTGTAATGCAGTCATTATGGCAATAAATGTTTCTAATAAAGTATGAAAATGGATTGTTTGCTTTGCTGCTTGTATGAACTCTCATTTCTCTTTTTATTATATCGAATCTGACATTTGCTTACCCTTTATCAGTGGAATATTTAATCAACTCCAATCTGTAAGAAGCAAGAGGAATTCCTGTTTTATTTAAAACCTGTCCCATATGAAAAAGGACTGGGAAATAGCTCATGCAGTGTATGGTAAGTGTGAAGAGTGTTATAGTTACAACCCTGAATATTTATCTAGTAAAAAAAAAAGATAGTTCTAAACATGTATAATACCATCTGTGTCTCCTTCAATTGCTTAAAGCAATGCTGAAAAGATTTAATGATTTAACGTTTCTAATTTTTATCTGCAGTACATAATCTATAGATTTAAAACATTGTTTCATTGAGCTATTTTCAGTATCTACAGAAATATCCTATGATATATTTCTCTCTACTCTTCTTGATCTATCACTTTTAAGAAATGTCATACCTATATTTCCTGTAATTTATTTGGGTTGTTTTTACCAAAATACTCAATATAAACAGTCTGTGTTTCCTCTCCTTCTGTATTTTGGCTAATCCTCTGTTTTAGGCAATCTAATGACAAGTGCTAGTTATCTGGAGGTACATGGCTTTCAGACCAGTACAGTATGATTTATGGTTCCTGTTCTACAGAAAGTATCACAAGCTCACAGAAGTGAAAACTTCCAAATAGGCATCTAACTTTTGTAATAAATGCACCTAACAACATGTCTGCAAATATACAGCAAGCAGTGTGAGTGATGTATTATTATACAGTGCATAGCTTGACTTGGTCTGGTTTTGTTTATGAATTTGGCTTGCATCTGTTTCAAATTTCCAATTCATTCAGTTGCTCCAGTGCTCCTAAAGACAAACATGTACTGAACATTATTAGTTAATTTTTTAATAAAATATTTGTATGAATTTTACTAAAGATCTGCAATGCCTCTGCTACTTTCAACCATTTTAAATGACCATATTAACAAATATAAGTAAATGAATTTGAGATTTCCAAATTATAAAAAGATCAACCAGAATACAACTAACTATACAATACAAGAGCAAGGGGACACATGATTAAATTAAAGGCCAATACTTTGAACAAATAAAAGGAAATCCTTCTTTACACAGTACATGTTCAGTCAGTGGAATTCACTACCACGGGGGGTCATTGAGACAAATGCTGTGGCTGGATTTAATAAAGGACTGGGTAATTTTATGACCATTATTAAAATATGTAGCTCTGCAAGCTAAGATAATGGTCACGGTAATCAAACCTCATGCTTCAGTTTGTAAGGTGGGAGTCAAAAACCTTTCCCCATTCCCAGTGCTGAATACACATAGTGCTTTATGGCAGTTTTCATCTTCTTTTGAAAAATCAGGTACAGCCACTGCTAGGGTATTAGACAGACTAGACAGGTCACTGATCTCATCAGGGATGACAATTCCTAGGTTCTTAGGAAAAATTAGTTACTAAATATCTTGTACACATACAGCCTGAGTCTGCCAGTTTTGAAAACCCATACATACAAACTCTTGTTAGTTATAGATCTCTGTTCCTGACCAGGGCAACAGAACAAATACATGATCCTGACCATTACTCTTCTATGCATGAATCTGGCTATGGGAGAAGCTTTTGGCAAACATAGTCTGTGTTTGACCCAGATGTTGTTCAGTGTACAGATCTACAGGGGCAGCTCCAGGCACCAGCATGCCAAGCGCGTGCCTGGGGCGGCAAGCCACGGGAGGCGCTCTGACGGTTGCCACGAGGGCGGCAGGCAGGTTGCCTTCGGCGGCTTGCCTGCGGAGGGTCCACTGGTCTCGCGGCTTCGGCGGACCTCCCGCAGGCGTGCCGCTGAATCCGCGGGACTGGGGACCTCCCGCAGGCAAGCCGCCGAAGGCAGCCTGCCTGCCGTGCTTGGGGCGGCAAAATACCTAGAGCCTCCCCTGGAGATCTAACACCATTTTTTCCCTTTTATAGTGTTTCTAGTTTCTACTTCTGCATCCTGAATGGGATCCCTAGTCATTTCTTCACAGATCAACAAAGAGGGGAGAATTTCTTTATCTGTAGATAAAGTGGGGAGGGATAGCTCAGTGGTTTGAGCATTGGCCAGCTAAACCCAGCATTGTGAGTTCAATCCTTAAGGGGACCATTTAGGGGTCTGGGGCTTGGTCCTGCTTTGAGCAAGGGGGCTGGACTAGATGACCTCTTCAGGTCCCTTCCAACTCTGATATTCTATGATTTTTTGCATGTTGATTCTAATACTTGTTACTTAGGGAGGATCATCTTTACAATAACTTGATTAAAATGTGGGACATGTTCATTTGTCCTGCACATTTAAATAAATTCATCCCAAAACTTACTGAATAGGATATCAAGGCCCAAAAAGAAATTTGAAGCAAATGAGGGTCATTGACAAAATCTTTTCAAGAAAAATTAGCGAGCCTCCATAGTGCTCTCTGTTAGTGTTGTGAGGTCAGAAAAGCAGGTTTTGGAGAATGGTTTAGTTAGGAGACTGCCAGTGGGATACAGAGCCTTTCACCTCTAGGTAAACCGGCATGAATCCAGCTCTGGTTGGCAACAATTGGGAGGCTGACTATCTGGAGGCTGTTAGGTTACCTTTGTGAAGTAGATTGTTGAGCTCAGTCCAGTTTCGTGCACATCATAAAAGTTAACATTACAATTGGCACTCATTGATACCTTTTTTAGCGGTCCCAATAGAGAAACCCATGATTCTGAATCGGCATGGATACTGACCTAGTTTCTCACTTCTGGAAAGATGCTAATGCATATTGGGGAAGCTTGTACTGCCACTGCTCACTTCATTCCTGTTTTTAGAAAAATAGACAACTTTGGTTTTCAGTACCAGCATCTTTTCCAAACATTAAATTGACTCGGGAAAAAGAAAAGAAAGAGAAACTGTCTGTGAATGTCAGAATTATTCCTGGCATAAATTTATTTAAACACTACTTCCTAAACAATTGTATTCAAATACCTTTGAATTGGCAACATATTTATAAAGGTTTAAATGCTTGTTATTCCATGTCAGGTCATGGGTCTATATTTGTTTCTGTTGGATCCAGCGATGTCCATTTCAGACCTGAACATAAGAAAAATATATATACTTGTCTAACTGTATATTGTACAAGCCGCATGGAAGTAGAACTCACAGTTCTAAAATTCACAGGTTTCTATCAGTTCTAAAATTCACAGGTTTCTATCATCTGAACTAAGGGTGAATCTCTATTGCCTGAGAGCAATAGTAGGGCTTTTATCCTCTTTTCAGGTCACCTACCAGATACTGAGATAATGGCAAATACTTGGGCTGAGCAGAATCCCTCTTGCTGATGTCTGCAATATGCATTCACTAAGCCAGTATATTAGAGAATTACCACACTTTTTGGAGATTTGGCATCATTTTATTAAATTAACCTTTTTGACATCTAAAACAGAGGAACTGTGGATTTTTTTAAAAGTCAGGACTTGCATTTAAAAATATTTTTAAATGTAAAGCCCATTAATTTTATTTAGAGTTAGACTGAGTTGGTCATGTGTTAAGTTTTGTTTTTGCAAGACCTTAGTCCTATTGCTTTTGTTTTCCCCAAAGCTAAATTCAAATCTTCCTTCAGGCTGGTGATGAAGAGAGTTTTATTGTCATTCCTTCAATACGAGATAGGTAAGTCTAGTTGTCTCTGTCCCTTAACTGAGGACTGTATGGAGAGCGTCTGACTGACATTGTTTCCAGCAAGGAGTGTGTCTGACTGCTTATCACAGTATGACTAGCCCGTTTCTGAGAATCAAGGCCCCAGTCTTCCCCTGACTGCATTCTGAAGGCCTACCTGGGGATAACCGACTGTGCAGGTGGCCAATTAAGGGTTAATTAGTAGACAAAAGTTTGGACCTAATAAAGGTCACCCAAGCTCAGTTAAAGAAAGTATTCTTCATGAAATAGGAAACTCCTGAGGAGGGGAGCTCCCAGAGAAGCTAAGCAGAAGATGTGCTATTGGAGATAGAGAGCTTTCTGGGGAACCTATCAGTTCAGGGAGCTTGGAAGAGATGATCCTGGAGATGGGACAATTCTAGAGGGAGAGATGCAATTGGAAGAGATCCAGGAGTGTCTGGCCTCAGCTGGGGGAGACCCCAAACAATGACAAAAAGTCTTGTCTTCTAGGGACAATGAGCTGTCCTGGAGAAGAGCTGCCCTTGACAGACCTCCATGAATCCCACTCTGGAGGAGAAGTCTATCCAGGTAGCAGCAGGAAACTTGACTCCCGAGGGCAGAGCCCTGAGCTGAGAGTATCCAGGTGAAGAGCCTGTATGGAAGCTAGTAGTAGACTCAGGTGGGATCAGATGGACAGGATCTGATTCAGTCTCTCAGATAGGAAGCTGGGATGAAGGTTTTGTTTATGCTTTGTGGTAACCTTTCTGTTAAATAAATAAGACCCTCCAAAGACAGTGCTCCTTAATATCTGAAGCCTGCTTGGACTTATCCATATCCCAGGTGAAGGGAAATCAAGGCAGGCCTGACCAGTGGCACCACAGCTGACCACTAGGGGCCATGCAGGGGCAGCCTGCATTATGACACTGCTACTCTTTTCAACGTGGAGACCAATGGACAGAGGATCTGAATTCTGCTTTTACCAATATGGCGGGGTGTGGATGTCTTTATAACTGATTATTATCTCTTTGGAGCACCCTACTTCTCCCCTCTCCTCCCCTCCCCTGCGCCCATGGCTTGAGGGTGGCAAAGTGTGATACTTTTCAAATTGTTCTGCCGGATTCTAATTATACTTTGAAGAGATCTTTCTGTAGAATATTGTTCATTTTAAAAAAAATATTGGATTGAATTACAACCTGGTCTCTTCCCCTTTTCCAGTTTAAATTAAACCACTATACTGCACCACTACAGAAAAGTAAAACCTACATATTTATTTATATAATGCAAAAGACTGAATAAGAACCAGTGCTAATTATGGACAATACAAAGTATCATCAAAAAATACTCCAGTATTCTGCACTAATTTTACCAGTTGACTGATCTCTTTCAATTAAAGGTCAAAATCTTTTGGGCTTACTCTATGGCTTTGTCTATAATACAATATTTTTGTTAAATATCTACCCAATTGCTACCATCAGTTCAGCTCCACCAGTGGTTACATTGGCTGCAGAACTACTGTAGACAAGGTGCCTGTAGCCACCAGCATTTTAAGCACCACACCATGTAGATCTGCTCTGAACAGTTAAATGTGACCGCTTAAAATGCAGGTGGCTGACCTGAACCTTGTCTACACAAGCACTTACAACATTCCTACCACTGGGAGAGCTGAAAGGGTGGTAATGATGGTAGGGAGTTGTAGCAAAATCTCTACATTCTTCTCCAAATGAAGGATATCTATGCTCCATCTCCCACCAGCATGATGCTTCAAAACAATGGGCTAAATTCAGTCTTGTTGTGTAGGTTCACTAGTAAGAGAAGACAGTATAGAGATTATTTTTTACATTTCCTTCCAGCGTATCTGTTCAGGACCCAGACAAAATGCTATTCTATCAGTTCCTGAGTAACATCTGTTGTGGATGATGGTGCTCCATTGTTCTGAGAGGCATAGGCAGTCCCAGTCTTGATATGCTAGCTATCCAGCGGACTTGGGGGAAGTGCAGGCTGGAACTTTGATTGCAGCGTGTCTGCAGCACAGTACCTGAGATATTCTTTCTTTACCTCCATTTTACAAGAAGAATACCAGGCTCTGAGTACCTCTACTTAGCTGCTACAATTCCTTTCCTTTCCCTTTCATGGCCTCATCATAGCAGCAAACTGTTTTCTGCTTTTGTTTTTTTACCTTGATTTTACATGGAAAACAGGTAAAGTTACAGTAACCGTACTTTCAAAAACTGTCTGAGAAATGCATACACCCTAAGTGTGAAGTACAATGGCCTGGGTGCATGAGTCTATGTCTTCCTTCCTTCCGCTATAAAAGGTTTCTCTCTGTACTATGAGAAAGAGAAAAGATCCTGCTGAGAATCTTCTTTTGTGTGCATGGAGGAGAAAATGTTTTATCTACCCAGGTGAAAGAATGGACCTTCATATTATATGCAGCATTCTAGGTTGGAATGACATTGCAATATGGGAGTGCTAATTGGAAAATAGTCTTCTGCCATCTGAACTTAATGACAATGGGTATGTATTACCTTGTCTTTCTAATCTAACCCAAGGAAAGAAACACAATTTATGCCAAGGAGTAAATAAGTTATTCTGATGACTGTCACGCAGGGGCCAGACCAGCTGGACCAGCTGCTGGCCTGCTCCCTGACTAACTATGCTGCTAGGCAACCAATGAGTCCAGCTGTACTGCCTTGGAAGTGACAGAGTGGCCACAGCCCTTGGTTGGGCTAATAAACCAACAGCCATGCTTATAAGCCTGGCCCCCACAACAGATCAGTGGCTGCTCAATGTGTACCATGCCTTTGTTTCAGTTGCTACTCCTACTTTGTTCCAGCCTGCTTCCAGTTCCTGCTCTCCTGTGGCTTCAGGCTTCTGGCTTTGATCCCTGTCTCTGCCTCTGGCTTATGACTGGTTGACCCTCTGGTTCTGGTATTCAGCTCATGTCTCTCTGGTACTGATCCCTGGCTCCGCCTCTGGCTTATGACTCTGATTTACCCCCTGGATTTGGCATTTGGCTTCTGTCTTTTTGGTACTGACCCTTGGCTTGTTTCCTGGACTCTACTGGCCTTGGACCCAGCTATAATTGATTCTTGCTTCCATGACTAGGCATGACTGCCCATGGCCTGGTCAGCTACATGCTTACAGTCTGCAGTGTTGTTGTAGCTGGGTGAGGAAAGGTGAGTGAGGGGATATATTTATTGAGCTTATAATGATTTCTCAAAATTATGATTCCCATGGTTGCATTTCTTGACATTTTGCCCATACCACATAATCATAGTATGTTTGTTTATATGCTGTGGGGCAAATTTTCAAGAGGAGCCCCTAATATTACATGCACAAAATACCCAGGTCAATGTGTAAGGCCCATATTTGCTCCTACAATCTGGATAATTACATATCTAGTTTATTATTTGCATGTGTAATTACTTCACTTGGGCACATGAAGCCCATCTGCATGCATAAATGTGGAATGTAAGGCAGTTTTTCACGTTCAGGTTTTGATACAGTCATAGAAATTAGCGATAAATAAGACCTACTAGATTCACTTGTCCATATCTCCCTGCATCCCTGACGATGGTTGTATAATGACTACTGTTTTGTTTCTAGTTTTAAATGTCCCGAGCAGTTCTTCCACCATTTCCCATGCGAGACTACTCCACTTCTGAATCTACTTTTGGAAATTCGGCCCCAGTGGAATATTGGAGCTAAAAAATTCCCAGTGGCCTAAAGGGGCTGGAACGTTTGCTGAATTCATAATTGACTTGTTGGCTGAATTCAGTGCTATAAGAGCCAGGGATTGACCAGCTGTGTTTTTACTAGTATTTTATTGAAATCAATGGGAATTACTGTAGGGAAGGAAAACATTAACTGTGCCTGGGTTATGTAAAAAGAAACCCTGGCACATGATTTAAACTTATTTTTTGTTGATCTGAACAATTGAGGGAGAAGAATGGAGTCAAAAGCACTACTTTCTCTGTGATTGAAGTGTATTGTCTTGGAATAGAAAATGTTGTCTAAACTAATGCATTACTTGTAAAGAGTGCAAAAACCTGTGGATGGCAGGGGATAGAGTAAGTGACCTAACTGGCCTTTTGATCTCTAAGGCCAAGATATACCAAAGGGACTTAGGCATTATCATGCTGGGCATTGCGGTGCCTAGAAAAATCACAGGAACAACACTGGAATCCACAGAGCCTGAATTAGATGCTAGGCTCCTATGTAATGACTGCAATCCACAAAGCCAGAATGCTAGCCATTGGGAAATGCTGACCAGAGGAGCTAAGCCCCTCCCCTCTCATGGAGATAGATGCCTATCTCTGCTTGTGATCCATGAACCAGGGGAAGATGGGTGTTTTGATGCCCAAGTCACATGCTGGGCTGGAAAAGAGACCACTCTGGGAGGGTGGGGGTGAGGAGACTCGCAGATAGGGTACTCATCCAGGATGTGGGACAAAGGATTTGAACAGGGAGTATGCAACCTCTCAGGTGAGTGCCCTACCCTAGTTCTTCCAGTAGCCCAATTAATATTAAATTTAAGTGGAACAACTTTGATAGGAGAGATTAAGGGAGCCTCATATAGGACTGTTCATAGTCTAATAGTTGGCACACTCACCTGAGTGGAGACAGATCCCCGTTCAAGTCCTTTCTTCCCCTTTGGTGGAGGGGGACTTAAACTGGGGGTCTCCCACAGCCTCGGTGAGTACCCTGTCTGCTAGTTCAAAGGTTATAAGACAGGTCATTCTCCTCTTTTGTGTGAATTTGCCTTAGGGGCCCAATCCAGTAGGCAGTCTCTAAGCATGCCTACCAGATTGGCCCTGGCACACTATGTAAGAGGCTGAACACCAGTTTTCCCTGGTTTGTGAATCACTCTGGAGTATAGGCAGGAGATAGATGCATGGACTCCTAGAATGAGTCTGCAGTGTTCATGCTCAGAGGCCAAAGCATAGGTGCCCAGGGAACCTTTTTGACAAACTGAGGTGCCAAATGAATGTAGGCAGCTACAGGATTAAGTGGCAGCCAAGCAGGAGTTTTGTGGATCGTAGTTGTGCCTAAAAACGTGACTTAGGCCCCAAGTACCTTTGTGGATCTCACCCTAACTTCTCCAAGAATGTGATTCTGTCAAAGAAAAATTGACAACCAATCACAAGGCAAAGTGGTACTTAAAAATGTTGTCATGCGATACTGATCAATATTAGTAATCAACAAATTATTGGATAATTAATCCTAATTTCTCAGATCTAACACATCTTGGTGAGATAATTTAATCATACTCTTCTGATAGCCATTAGTAAATTGTTAATTAACAACCAAGCAACTAATAATTACTGTTGGAGCCACTCAATTAAAAGATGCTGCTCTCCAAACTTTGTTCACACGGTGTATTTTACTAATATCTTATCCAGAAATATGCCAGAGATATTAAAATTAAAAACACCCAAGTATTTCTCCACTTTTTCACAGCAGCAGCAATTTTGAGTCTCTTTTGTTATTTTGATTTTTAAAACCTATGGTCAGTTATTCAAGTGAATAAAGAATGTAAAGATTAAGATATTTAACAAACCACAAACAGTCTTTACTAGCAGACAGTTTCCCTGTGTATAACATGTCTAGGAAACACTTGCACTTTGACTTACTGTAGTACAGTAGAGAAAACGGAGACCAACTACATGTCCCAGGCCTGGATAACCTACAGTTAACTCCACATGTCAAACTGATTGCCTGAAACAAGGCAGGCATATTCTATAATGACATACAAATAGCACCTCCATCCTGCAGACATCCCCTAATTATAAAAGAGAAATTATTTCCTGTGTTCATTGCTAGCAAATGTATGTTACTCTGGTGCACCATAATTTCAATCTAAGTACTGTATCAAAGTTTGCTGAATGTGAAGCACGAAGTATGTTGGATGTTAAACTGTAATTACAGAAGGGAGTGGATTTCTAGAGTATTATATTTTTTGGTGGTATTTTATTTTATTGGTTTTCAAATATACTTAAGAATGCCAGTCTAAGCAATCAGGGATATTGGCAAAACAAAGTTCCAAAATAACATGTGATTTTAATAAAGTAATGAAGAACAACTTGCTGAACAAGATTTAAAACATCGCAGTACCCAAAAAAGCAATGATGGATAGGGTACTAAACTAGGACTTGTCAGTTCTATTCATGGCTGTGCCACTGAAGTGCTATGTGACCCTGGGCAAATCACTTCTCTTCCTATGCCTCTGTTTCCCTTCCCATAAACTGTAAGCTGTTTTGGGTAGCGACTGTCTCTTACTGAATGTTTGTATGCTGCTAGCACAATGGGAGTCTTGATCTGAGTGAAGGGCTCTAGGCCCAACAGTAATACAAACAAATAAGAATAATGTTATATAAGAAAGGTGGGGGGAGAGAGAGTGTAAACAGAACATGAAGAAAAGGAAACACTAACGTGTGCATTCTGCTTTTTGGACTGATTCTCTTACATGCTCCTCCATGTCTTAGTCCTTGAGATCAACTGGTCAATTTAATTTTAAGTCAGTAGCAGCTACATGTGCATCTGAAGGCTGCAATGATGGTAAAGAGGAAATGATAATTCGCTTTTACTTTATTCTTGCAACAGGCCCAAATGTGCTCATACTCTCCTTTGCTTTATAATCTAGATGGGATTTTTTTAAAGAGGCATTTCCTTTTAAGGATGTGATCTTTTCAGTTTCTTCTCAGTCTCAGATTTGTATTATCATATGATCACTATTTTGCCTGTCATGATACTTATAGGATCCATACTCTTTTGTATGGCTGTTTCTATGTTCACTCATGTCATGTAAGAAAGCAGAGATTTGCAGAAACGAGACACGTGAGGCTCAGTATGTGACCAAGGTTCCCATGGATAATTTTCCTGAACACACTCAGAATATATTCTGGCAGTCTCCAGGGTTCCAAGATAGTCCTAGCCTGATAGTCCTCAACTACTTATACATTTTGGTTCAGACTGTCTTTTTATGGCACAAGCCCCCATTAGGCATTGAGCCTGTATGGAACTCAGGGACACTGTATGTGCTGCACTACTTGAGTATGGAACAGGTGAGTCTATGACCCCTCCCCAGATCCTTTGGATTGGCTATTCCCCCTGGGTTAACAGAAGGAAGCAGTCACTACTCTAAGGAGTGTCTCTTGACCAGGGGCGGCTCTAGGAATTTGGCATGACTGCGGAGGGTCCGCTGGTCCCGCAGCTCCAGTGGACCTCCCGAGGGTTCGCTGGTCCCGCGGCTCCGGTGGAGCATCCGCAGTCATGCCTGCGGGAGGTCCACCCGAGCCGTGGGACCAGCGAACTGTCCGCAGTGATGCCTGCGGGAGGTCGACTGGAGCCGCGGGACCAGCGGACCCTCCGCAGTCATGAAGGTCTGCCGGAGCCGGCTGCCGCCCTGCCGGCAAAATGCCGCCTCAAGCGCGCGCTTGGCGCGCTGGGGTCTGGAGCCGGCCCTACTCTTGACCCAATTACAAAGAGGAAGTTCCTTGCACTGTTTCCCCACTGTACATAGCAGTCAAAATCTGGTCCTTTTAATGGAGCCCACTTACAGCCAGTGAAACAGGCAGGTAAATTAGTTTTATTTTCAGTAACTTTATTGGCATGATGTAGTGTGGAAGTGGTGCCATGTTAATACATTAGGCACTCTATTGGTGCAGAAGGCTGCATTTACACGGTTATGGGCATGGATGGAATTTCTTCAATATGTCCACTTTGCATTACTGTCTATCTTTTATTTAGTGACTGAATGCCACAGTCTGAGATGCCATTTCTCAAGTCTCCCTTTCATCCTCCAAACTTGTATGGAGATGTCCTTTTTTAGCAGGAAATTATTAGCTATTTCTGATAATCTGAGAATGTAGTATATCTTTTTCATGGTGATTAGAAAAATCTGCATTTCAATTTCTTCCCTATTGTATTGTATATGCTAAGTGAACTATAGCTTTGTGACTCTCATTGCCGCTGATTTACCTACCTAAATGTGTATTCAGCAGAGTCTTAGCATGTTACCACCACGTCTCCCTTCCTAGTGACCTGTGGATGATATATTTAGTTAAAGTTTTATAAAATGTTATTGTCCTTCATTTGTCTGTGATTTAACTACTTTTGGAAGGAACTTGAGTGACAGGCCAAAAGGATGAACTTATCTAGTTATCAACAGACTATAGCAGTGGAAATTGCAGTATCACTCTCTTTAGAGTTGCCTGACAGTTCACCTCATCTCAGAACTGGTGAAAGCACTTGGAATAGTTTATTCCACATGCCTGTTCAGTCCCTGGCACCTCTGCTGAGACATCCTAAATTGTCAGCTAGAACCAAGTGTGGTGGTGGTGGTGGTGGTTTTTGTGATGTAGTGATGCAATATGAACTACACTAAAGCCATGAACAGGTTTTAAATAAGCCATTTAATGGTAACAACTTTCAGGTACCACTTTCCTAACCTAGATTCAAATTAGTGACCAAGATATGTAAAAAGCAACAAAAGAGTCCTGTGGCACCTTAAAGACTAAGGTGCCACAGGACTCTTTGTTGCTTTTTACAGATCCAGACTAACACAGCTACCCCTCTGATACCTCAGATATGTAAAGTTATTTGTTTGATGTCCTGCTGCTCCTTTGCCCTAAGATTCTCCTTTTTACTAGTTCTCAGGGTATTAAAATACATGTTTTTCAGGAGAGGCTGGGAGCGGAATCAGTAGACTATACTTGCTCTTTACACCAAGAAAACATGGCCTTGCATGCTGACAGTGATTTATTGTCTGAGATCTCGAAATGTCTTTATTGGCTTTCTTTTGTGATAGCAGAAGCAGAGCTATTGTTATACTCTCAGCCAGGGCTATTTATATATTCTAATACTGAACACTCCTGTCTATATTGGGGTGTTCTAGCGACACCAAAAATTATATTTTTTTCTCCATCCCTCCCCCAAGTAAAAGTACTTCCTTCCTCCCCTCTCTACCCCCACCCCCTGCCCGTCTCAGTCTTGTCGATGGTCACATAGAATGTTGGTGCCTTCACTTTACCTGGGTTCATTGCAAATAAATACCACAGATCCATCTGTCGCGGATTTGCAATGGGGAGATGGAAGTGCCAGGACTGAGATGTCCTCCCTCCTTCAGTTAGGGAGGCGGGTTTACCTACATGTGTGGTTTTTTTTTTTTTTTTAATTTAGACTCGGTAGGTTCACCCCTCCCACTCTGAGGTTCATCTTTTAATCAAACCCCGACATCGTCGTGGAACATGGAATTTTGTGAAGAACCATGAAAAAGTGTCTGCTTTTTGTGGTTTTCACATGAAACCATAATTTGGCCCAGGTATTCTTGATAGGTTCATAAAACTAGATTGAGTTTTCGTGTGGTCACCATGACTCTCTTCTTCATGACATGATCTACTTATTAGTACTATTAACTATTAGTTTATTAATTAGCAAAAAAAGCATGTTCTAGGTACTTCATAAACAAATAAGTCTCTCTCTCTCTTTCTGCCCCGAAGAGCTTGGACTAATACTATTGCTTCAGAGTTGCCTGATGCAACTATTGACACACTGCCAAAGGTTTGCTTTCAGAGTTCCTGTGGTAAATATTCTAATACCCTGTATCCCAAATTAGCATTATGCGTTTCCAAGAAACCTTTTTTGAAGCACAAATGGCCCCAAACCTGTGTATCCCCTTTCTCTATTCTTCAGGTGGTTTAATTTTGCCACATAATACTCAGTGCATGAGATCAGTTTGAAGAGGGCTTGTTTTGGAAAACATGAGCATGGCAGTGTTAGTCAGGCTGTCCATCTAAAGCATCTCTGACCTAATGAAATTGGCAAACCACCTTGTGAGCAGGCACAAAGCCATCTTAACAGATGGGCATGAGTGTGAACAGGCAAGGCACCATGTAGGAGCATTTAGTTTGTTAGTAAAGGGCAGAATTCCTGGACAGGAATATTAACCCAAGTTTATAAATTCGGGGATATGCCACTGCTATCCTTTCTTTCTTGTTCTGATTAATTAGAGGTAGTACTGGAGCAGGGTGAAGAGAGATACTAAAGCATAGTCTCCACTCCTCTGGGGCTTTCTGCCAAGGACTCCCATGGAGTTTGCTTACCATTGATTTTGTTGAATAGGCATAAAGGGCACAAATGCCACATAACATTTCTGATTAAAAGATCTCGTAATTATTTTACATGTGGAAAATCTACTTTGTGCAGTTTTATATCTATTTTATCAGGTTGCTAAACACAACCCATTGGCCTGGGACATGACTGACTTAAAGGGCACAGTTTTCAAATGAAGGGTGAAATCTTGGCTCCATTGACCAGTAACTGTTTTGCCACTGTCTTCGGTGGAGCCAGGATTTAACTTTAGGTTTCTAAAGGTATGATCCTACAAGCACTGAAGTTAGTTGACGTTTATAATTGATGGCAGAGGGTGCAGGATTATGCTCTAAATTATACATATCCCGGGGGGGGAATTAATACACATACAGAGATCCAGCAGAAAGTCTATGAACCCCTTAGATCATTGAAAGCCACATTTTAGGGATTAATTCCCACTCAAGACATATGCTAAAATATAAGTCAAAGTAGAGTTTAAATGGTACTTAAGTGGTGCCATAGACCTTCTGATGGACCTCCGCACAGAACAGAATTTCTCTTTGACAGGGTGTATAAACCCCACACCAGAGACAAAGGGGTTAAAGAACACACTAAACTTGTGCAGAGCGTTAGGCCTGGGATGTGGACTTAAAAGGAGGGAAGCCCAGTAGCTGTCCTCTCAGGCAGGAAGGAAAAACAGGCTGTTTCTCTGTGAGACCAGAATCCTGCATGGGGCCAGGAGCTGCATGGATCCATTGGTAGGAGGACAGGACAGGATTGTGGGTTTGATTGAAGCCCAGGAAAATCAAGCCTGAAGGACATAAATCCACACCATGTAGAGGTCAAGCATAGGAGTTTATTACACACAGCGCTGGCGGAGTGTCACCTTGCTTATTAGGCTCAGAGACACTGCCAATCAATTGATTACAATAGAATATATAGATTTTCCATGGGTGGGGGAAAGTGATGGGGTAGGCAGTTCCACACCCTGGGATAGGTTTTGCAGCAAGACAAGATAAGCACATTAGCCAATGGTTAATAGGTTACATAATGTATCCGCCCATGGTCTCAAGTTAGCCAGTTAACATTTAATTAATACTTTGATAAAATGTTATTAGTATAAAATATATATGTTGAATTCTGATTTGGGGTCCATAGGAATGGAGCAACTCCTTTGATTGTCCAACAGATACATTCCTAGGGGTTAAAGCAAAGAAACAGTGAAAGTATATGGCAATAAAGATTTTTTGTTTGTCTAAAGGCAAGGCATTGGTACCTTGGAAAGGAGGTGGAAGGATGCCATATCTTATACTGACATGTGCCAACTTTTCATAAACTCAGGGTTGGATCTGTGGGAAGAACGTCTCCCTACAGAAGAAACAAACAATAGAAAAAGGTATTCTTTGTTCAATCTGCAACTCTGAATAAGACACAATTATTTAGTTCTTAGCTCTAACACCTGGCAATTTGCTGACCAGGCCTATTTTAGCAAGCAAGGCTTTCTGTTTACCCCAGCTTTCTCTTAGCTGATCACTGTTTGCTAGGCCTCTGGTCCCTTGACCATACTCTGGACTTTGGATCTGGAAAAGAGCTGGCATAATCCGTATACCAGGTTGTTATATAAAATGCACATGGATTTTAACCCTTCAGAGCCTGGCTGGGCTGAAGACTCTTCAGCCTTGGTCTTCTGTTGGATTTTGAATAAGGACCTCTGTTACTCCAGAAGGGTTGTGTGTGTTTCTCTCTCTCTCTCTCTCCCCCCCACCCCCATTTAGAGTGAAGTGGGATGAAGACCATGAGAGAAAGCTGAAGCAGACCGGTTGCATTGCCATTCTACTCCACCGGGGGGTTTGCTTTGATGGCAAGACACCTCGTTACACCAACCTAATATGAATTGTGGGCCAAATTTTTGACACTGCAGTGTCCTTTTTTCTGGGCCCATTTGCCTTGTAAAAATTGCTTCTGAAGTTAAGCTGCAAGTGCAAATTCCCAGATGTGAGTACAATCAAGCACTTAGAAGCACACATATTCCAAGCCTGGAATTAATTTTGCATGCATGAAATACAGTTATAAATTTTGCCCCCTGAAAAAGAGACCATTGAAAATTTAATTTTGTATGCATGAAATAGGTAATTACATATAGAACTACAATTAAACCTATGTAAAATCTTCAGTGTTTATTTTTAAGAATTTGAACAAAAACACTTTGAACTATTGCCTTTCTGCTTTTTTAAATGACTATTTCACTCTTAATTTTTAACCTTCAAAGCATGAAACCTCATCCGGAATACTGTGTGCAGGTTTTGGTCTCCCATGTTTAAGAAAGATGAATTCAAACTGGAACAAGTACAGAAATGGGCTACTAGGATGATCAGAGGAATGGAAAAACTTACCTTATGAAAGGTGACTCAAAGAGCTTGTCTGTTTAGCCTAATCAAAAGGAGGCTAAGGAGAGATATGATTGCTCTCTATAAATATCAGGGAGAGAGAGAAGAGTTATTTAAGTTAAGCACCAACATGGACACAAGAATAAATGGATATAAACTGGCCATCAACAAGTTCAGGTTTAAAATTAGACAAAGGTTTCTAACCATCAGAGTAGTGACATTCTGTAACAGCCTTCCAAGGGGAGAAATGGGGGCAAAAAACCCTAACTGGCTTAAAGACTGAGCTTGATAAGTTTATGGAGGGGATGGGACTGTCTACAATGCCATTGTAGACAATCTGCAATGGCTAGCAGCAAATGTCTCCAGCAGTCTGTGATGGAACACTAAATGGGGAAGGCTCTGAGTTATACAGAGAATTCTTTCCTGGGTGTCTGGCTGCTCACGTGCTTAGGGTCTAACTGTTTGCCATATTTGGGGTTGAGAAGGAATTTTCCCTCAGATGAGATTTTCAGAGATGCTGGAGGTTTTGCGTCTACCTCTGCAGCAAGGGGCATGGTCAATTGCAGGTTTAAACTAGTGTAAATGGTAGATTCTCTGTAACTTGAAGTCTTTAAATCATGATTTGAGGACTTCAGCAACACAGTAAGAGGTTATGTGTCTCCTACAGGATTGGGAGGTGAGGTTCTGTGGGCTGCAATATGCAGGAGGTCAGACTAGATGATCATGACGGTCCCTTATGGCCTTAAAGTCTGACTCCAGGAGTTTGCCATTATAACTCTCAACTCATCTCTTACCAGAGAAAGAACCAAGTCAAAACAGTTGGATCTGGATCCAGAAACCCTAATTTATTACATCTGTTCAGATACAGGGTCAGATGTGGGCTTTAGCCCACTCTCATACTTTAATGCACTAGTAGTTGAGATAATGTTCCATAGTTAAGTGTTAAATCAGTGTTCTACTATACCCCCAAACTTTCAAATGGAGCCCTATTCCCTTTTGTGAAGAACTTTTAAATTGTAGGATTTTATTTTGAATCCAAATGAAACCAAACATCAAAATAGCGATGGCCCCATGAAATGGACTTTTCTCTGGCCAGCTGTAGCGCTCACCACTTGTGAGCAGCCCACTTCTTTAGATAAAGATTCAGGAGGCTGTAATAGGGTGAGCTGGCCCTTTAAGGCAGGCTACAGGGTTCAGCCCAGAGCCAAGGCTTTTTAGGTCTTGTAGTCCAGAGGGAATATGGAAGCTGTAGGCCTCACAGCAAGGAATGCTGGGAGGGGAAGCTGTATATATAAGAGCTCCCTTTTTGTCAGTTCAGAAACAAACATGGAGGGAAATGATCTTTCATAATCTTTGGTAGGAACTATAGAGGTGTTCCTGCAACTGCCCAAAAGAGGGGGATCAGCAAGAAAACTCTGGAAAGGGATATTTTTCTATTCTGGAACTGCTAATGGGGGATTCTGGAAAGGGGCTAACCCCAGGAGTTGGTAAAGGGAAGAGGTCCTGGGCAAAGAAACCAAGAAGAGCTTGCAGGTCTGGATCAGATATTTGCTTCTTCTCTTGGGACCTGGAGTCTGAACTTCTGCTAGAGGATGTGAAGAAGCTTTCTTTTGTTTCCCTTTAACGGAAGGACCACTAGAGAGCACTGTCCTTACAGCTCAGAGAGGAGAAGGACTGGATTTTTTTTTTTTTAGGTCTTAATTACCCAACCCAGGCAGAAGAATACTTAGGTGACAGTTAAACCGAACAACAGAAAGGTAAGCACATAGCTTAAATGTAGGTACCTACTTTTGAAAATTTTGGCCACTGTCTTGAAGCCATATTAACAGTCTGTTTATATTTAATATCTTCATTTTCCTTTCCCCCACCCCCAGGTCGGGGGAACCTTCCAGTGCATGTAGAATAAAGGGGCTCATTAGGTTTTGAAGTTCAGTCCTGATTTATGGAAATAAGGTGGTAGAACTGTTAATTCAAACCATTATTGCTGCTATTGTTTGGCTGGAGATAATTTTCTGCACATCCAGCCTAAGAAGGCAGCAGCTGTCTTTACATTGACAGCTATATATTTGCAAAGGGAATGAAAGAAACTTAACTTTTTCAAATAAAAATCTTCCTCTTGTAGAATAGATTTTACAAAACACAGAAGTCCTTGGTCTTTTTTAAACCTGTTAACATCTCCTTTTCCTGACATTAACTATGTTCTGGAGAATGTTGCTTTGTTTCATGACACCCCCACCTCTCTCATGCAAACTGTCCACCAGAGCAGTAGCCCTTCTCTCTGCCCAGGTCAGTTGGAAAGAATGTGCATTCCATTACAAACATAATATGGTTTCATTAAGCTGTGTGAAATACCTTGGATGCTACTGAGCGTAAAAAAAAATCAATTGCTTATAGCTCTAACTTTTTAACTCTTCCCCCTGCCACACAACCAACCAACCACTCCATGAAAACTATCTCTGCAAAGTTTGAAACTTTAGCCATGTTCCATGGATTTTAAGGAAAAAAGGAATCAATAATTCTCATCACCTAGTCTTACCTCTGGCATAACACAGGCCAGTAATTTCTGCATCAAGCCCATATTGGTCTTATTTGCTCTAGCCTTGTTCAAAGCATACAGCTACCAGAGCTATGGGCACATAAGAAATACTTAGATGGAAACATAGTTCAGCCAACATTATTTCTATTTGTCTATTGTATGATGGGAAACATGGTTTTGATTCACTCTCCAAGAATTCAATAGAGACTAAAAAGATTTTGCTTCAATTTTCAAAAATACAGTTTGTCAATCAAACTTTAGCCCAAGATGACTGGAAAGTTATGAGCATGTAGAAATTGAATTATAAGAACTGTTATGTAAACTTCTTGTTGGTTAAAACATGACCCCTTTTCTCTAGACTCTGCTCCCCAGAGGTGTATGGCACCTCTCATATGCATACATTTTGTATTCTTGCTTTTACCTGGTTCCCCACAAAACACATACAGACACTTGCTATTTTGCATTACATATTGATGTGAGGAGTAATGAAAGAGGTTCCTTTAAAAGTAGTTTGGATCAGTTTCTGAATTATTTTCCAAAACAATAATGATCCATTTATTTAAAATGAATGGGCTATGTAAACTGGCACAGTATGTTGAACTTCTGTTCCTTATAGCAAAGGCTAAGTGATGTTTTTAGACTATCCATTTTGCTGTATTCCTTTTCACTTTTTTATTGTGACGGGCTAACATGATACAAATGGAAAATTCCTACTGAGACTGTAGTGTTGTACTAATACAGGAATGGATCACTGTTGATACTGCTCATATTGAACATTGCCTGTGAGTACAAGGGATCTCTTGGTTTGTCTGTTTTTGTGTATAAGGTGCAAATGTTGACATTCCACATGATCATATGTACTTATGTAAAAAAATGTGTTACTTGGATACCTTACAATCCCGATACTTTCAGGAAGAGTTTTATTTTGCATCAAAAGTGAAATCTGCAGACTTTCTTTCACAAAAGGTCTTGCCTCCCTTAGTTATATGCAAAACCCTTTCTCATGTGCATAAGTAGAGTCATAAACTTGATAGTGAATTTTGGTACAGATTATTTTGATGAACCAGACTCATTTGTTTACTTTCCCAGCTAGAAAAGACACATCTAGGTAAGTAGCCAAGAGGAGGAGGGTATAAATGCAGGACCGGGAATAGAGTTTGGCTCAAGTTGTATTGACTTTGGCAAAAACATGACATGAAAAATTATGCCTCAGATAAAAATAAATTATAAACTAGAGGTATTTGAATGAGAAGAGTTCTCTATGTAAACTTAATAAATGAATGCTAATTTAGTTACCAATTTGTAGCTATGAAACATAACCAGTGATGTTATTCTTTGGAACTTGTTTTGGAAAAGATTGCATAACCCATGAAGCAATTCTTCACAAAGTGCATAAAAGTGTCAGCTTATGTATAATTTATACAGCTAATGTTAGTTATGGTCTGTTTAATACTATTTAATGCTGCTGTATGACATCATTCTTTCATTTACCAGTTGAAAAAATAAAAAGACCAATCAGAAACCTTTTATGGAATAAGAAATATGTTTATTGTATTTGATTTTAAAAAACTGCATAAGACAATAAACATGATTGCTAGGGGAGGTATCTAAAGGATTTTTAAAAAGGCATTATTGTGGTATAATATATATAGTATTTACTATATAGTTGTTTTAATCATAATTTAGTTACTGTGCCTGTTATCTAATACACTGCTAATGTGCCATGAGCAATTCATTTTCCCAATTGTCGTCATATAGGCTTACCCCTTTATTAGTGGCAATAATTAAATCAAATTTTAGTTGTACTTGCTATGTTTCCTCCATTGCCTACAGGGCATCCCTATGGGAGGGGTATGAGTTAGTGCTTCTGTTTTTAATCCTTACATTTTTAATCCCAAAATCCATTTTGTACATGTTCAGCAAGATGTAGGCTACCCTGTTTACACCAACTGCCTTTCCTAACTACAGACTTTTGGTAGGGGAAGGAGGATGTGTGCGGAGGGAGGATGGGAGTACCTCAAAAAATTCAAAGATTCCCTGTGATGTCTCTCAAACCGTGCCATAAAAAGGGCATAATAAAACGGATCCTTGAAACTGTATTGGTTAATGAGCACAAAAGTGACTAAGTAATATTGGCTGTAGACATTGTAATACCAATTATATCACAAAAGGCTAAAACTTGTGGCAGTGAAAGGCCTAATATCCAGTGGAAATGTTGTTTCTATTGTGTAGGAGCCTGTGATCTGTAAAGACTGTTCAACAAGAGTTTGTATGTGGTTCCAGAGTATCTCCCTTGCTGGGAGAATGGGGGGCAGTTCTGGGTAGACCGAGCGAATGGCAAGATTCAGTCAGTGGCTCCACAAACAAGGCAGATCCACTCCACAATTTTCACAGAGAGGAAAGGAGCACAAGCAGTCCATGTCCGTTATCCAATCCAGTGGCGGTGTAGAAGTGAGTATAGTAAGGGCATAATAAAACACCCTAGGGGTGTTGGACACCCTGCCTGTATGATGGGATGGGGGTGGGGAGGAGGGAGGATTCTATGCCTCTTCTGCCTCACTCATGTATGTCTTCTACAAAAAGCCCTTCTATTTGGGCATTATTATTTTATTTATTTATCTGCATAACCATAGCGCCTAGGATCCTTAGGCACATACCAGGACCCTTACTGAAGTATCAGCTGGATAATGAAAGAAATATAAACTAGCTGGTGCTATTTATATAAAATATGAGAGCTTTGGCTGTCAGAAATATCTGTCAGGATTTTCTTTCATTAACCTCTTTTGTTTGCCTTACATTTGAAAGCTATTGTGGTGAACTTAGGGCCTGATTGGTCATTGAAGTTGATCCAGCTGAGGATCTGGTCTAAAATATTTATTTTGTCCTACATGATATCTTCACAAGTAGGCTGAACAATAACAATTGTTCTGAATGCCAGAATATTGATATTTTTCATGAATAGTGAAAGATTTTCTTTTTTTAAGCCTTCAGTTTAAACAGGAGATCTGTTTGCTCCAGGGATTTACAGCAACGGGTTTCTTATGAAAGCCATCCAAATAATAGCTGTTAGGGATGAAATAGAAGTGAAAATACCGAATTCCTCATGGAAATCTATGAAGCAGCAGGAAATTCCATGACACACGTTACACAAAGTTCAAATACTTGAGATTCTTTTAGCTTATTCTTAAAAGTAAATAATGTTGTTTTGCACCTATTTTTGTGGCCATAGATTTATTTCTACACCAAAATAAATGTTTTTGTAGAACTCTACTGTTTTGGAATTTTTCATGTGAATATGAATATCCTTAGATATACACACAAATTATACATTCCTAGGACAGTAATTCACCTCAACTGATTGCAACGTTACACAGCACTTGAAAATATCCAGTTACAGAAACTAGCTTGAAAGCCTGCTCTATATATTTTTGACATTTGGATAACAAGGAAATTAGATAAGCTTGGTGATCCAGAACCTCTGTATTGTTAAAATATATATTGCTATTGCTTTTTGATAATGATCCCTAAATAGTATCTTTTAAAAAAGGCTCTGTTCTCAAATATTGAAAGGTAGGCAGCTAACAATGTATTTGCAATTACCTGCATGCCTTAACCAAGAAAGTAGTCAGTTTATAGTTGCCTTCAATACGTAAACTACAAATTATTAGTGCATGAAAATGGCATCTAAGTTCTGTTGCTGGGGTCTAGTAATTTTGGATATTTTCCATGCTATTACTGCCTGCTCCATATACCTTTACTGGTTCTTTTTGAAATTAACTTAATGGCACTCTACAGAAATGGACTGCCTACTGAGAAAGAAAGCTTGCTTGCGAAGATGGACTAACTTCCTACTGGGAAGCACTGAGTTGGCACAAACCGAGAAATGCTTTAGCATTAATTTACTTGAGTATCAAATTATTCAAAATAATTAAAACATTTAAGAAATGAGTAGTCAATATTTGCCTTAAATAATTTGGTTCCATGAGCAAGTACTTTATACCCCAAATGCCCATAATACTTCTAAGCTATATAACTAAGGCAATATACTCTAAACTTGCTGCAGACTTTTTTCCCCTTCAGGCAACAAGGGACACATTTTCAAAATATGGCTTCCATTTGTGAGCACCCAAATTTATGCATCCAATCACTTACAAATACAATTTCTGCCACTCTGTGCATGTACATTCTATATGCATGTTCATGACAAATGTATGTGCACAAGTATAGAATAAAATGGATTTCTAGCAATTGTGTACCCATGTGACAATGTCCAGAAATTTTCTATGCAAGTATTAGCTGGGTTGGACATCTTTAAAAATATCACTTTTTTTTCCCTTCCCTGAAATTTCTCTATAGAATCCAATATCTGTATCTTGATTTTCCTCTCACAGCTCCAAAATTTTAGGAGCTTTGATATCCATTTGTATAAATCAGTCTCTGCCCTACCTCTTTATTGTGGGCCAAATCCTTAGCTAGTGTAAACTGGAGTACACATTTACACTAGCTGGGAATCTGTTTTTTGTTATCTGATCTCTCAAGTCCTTTCTCAGGCTTTGTCATGACTGGAATCATGCCAAGATCATGAAGGAAACTTGATACCTCTCATGATCTGAAGTTGGGATAAATTAATGGGGACATCTGACTGTAGATATGACAACCATATTCCAACCTTGGGATATGATCTAAATCTTTGCCCCATGTACAAATCTTCTTGTGGCCATGGGGAAAGGACTAAGTGTTTGTTAAAGCCAGTAACACTGTAGAGATTCCCTATTCCATTGATTCTGGTTTTTAAAATATACTTCTGCAAAGTATTCTGAACACACTTTTCTCCTTAATAGATATAACATCACAAACCCAGCAATTCAGAATGATTGGCCCTCTGCTCTTGAGAGGGACAAGACTAGAGTCACAGATGTACTGAAGGTTAGGAGTGCAATACCTCAGTTAAGCTATATAGAGAAACGAAGCATTCACCTGCACTGATTGCTTTGACCAGTTTTATCAGTCTCATTATGAGATTTCTTGTAATCTAGGGTTTGGGATCCTTTTCATTTTGTTTGTTTTCTTGTTACTGAGTAGTAAAAATCATTCAAATGTCTTCTATTCAGGAGAATGGAAAAATAGTATTGTTGTTTGGTTAATATAGACAGCTATTTTTGATGAATTTTGGTGTGTTTGTTCCTGTTTCTACAACACACAGCAAATAGAACACTTTAGCAGTAACTGGAGAACACTGCTTGTGTTTTCTCATTCTTACTTCAAAAAGATAGACATGGACTTCATTTCCATTACACTACATACAACATCCTAAGCCACACTGAAAGTAAAGTAAATCACAGTAAACTTAACATGAAATGAAGAAATAGTATGTTGGTATTTTTTTAAAGTTCTAGGCACTTGGAAAGCTGATTCCAGTTCACTAACACTAACAATTTACATTAACAGCAAAGGTATTTATTCTCGATGTTTTTAAGATGGGCATTACTTCTAATTTTATGATAACTTCATTATGATGACCTGTCCCTTTCTTCTTTACACTTCCATTTCACCAGTAGGAAAGTATCTAATTTAAAAAAAAGTGGTGTTGAGACCTTGGTCATATAGCACAAATGCATTGCTGTGTGTGTTGAGGGCAACATCTATCATCACCCCACTTCTGCCTGTGCTTCTGTCCAGCAATTATTCTGTTCCCTCAACCCCCAAATCAAACCTGTCCCTACCATCTCCCTATCAGTTCTGCCCCTCAGGCTCACTTTTGCAGCTCCTGGACTTCTTAACTCCCTTCTCCCAGGCAGGGTCCCCTTTTCCCCCTTCCAAGACTCGGTGTTGCAGAGGAGCTGTTATGTTACTCACAGGAGAGGAGGGAGCAGAGCTGCCAGGATCGTTCTGCACCCTCCTCCTTTATGCGAATATCTGCTCCTGAACCGAAGAGAGTTGCCTACTTCCTGCAGAAGCTCTGATTGGCTTCTCTTTTCGATGAAGTGGGCAGTGGGGAAAGCCTCCTCTGATTGGCTGGTCTCCCCAGGCAGTACTAAAAATCTGCACCCTTCAATGATCTGCCTGACTAGTTAGAAATGTTGTTTCCAAGGTCTGCATCCCAGCGCACTTCAAGCACTTCACAAGGGTATCGGGTTTTCCAGTTTAGACCATCTCTCAAAAATACAAGCATGTTTGTATTATATAGCATACAATTGCTGTCTCCTTTCTAGTACTATCTATATCCCCATAGCCCATACAATCACTTTATTGTTCTTAGTTTTGAGTCTGATCCTCCCACCCTTATTCAGCTGAGCAGAACCTTACATAGGAGGCACTATTATGGCCATAGGTAACCTTAACGTTCTGTTACATAGAAGAAATCCTCCACTGGCCAGCTCTGCCAGCTTTGCAGTAGCATCACAAAGTTGCCTGAATGCACTAGACAATCACTGCTTACATATGCCAGAACAATTTAAATAGTACCCTTTGTATTTCATCAGTAGTACAATATGTTGTTGAAGTATTGTGCTATGTATTTGTCACTTTTGGGTGCTGTGTGCTTACATAATGCAAGATGCTACACACGTATGGACATGTAAGGTTGTAGAACAAATGGTATGTGATATGGTATTTGAGGAATGGTGTATGATCATATAACTGACTTATGCATAAAGAGACAATTAAGATGGGTGTGCAACCTAAACTTGTACACTCAAATGTTAGTAAATGCCAACTGCGCGACTTTAAGAGTCTAACATAATTTCCATTTCTAATGACATTTTCTATTTATTTTTTTAAATGGAAGTGTACAAACACATCTTTAAGAGAGCTTCACTTGCCAGGTCTCTGCTGTGCAGGCTGGCAAAAAATTGCAAATACCTCAAACAACTGCAAATTCCACATACCTGCCATGAAGGGGATGATTTGGTTCGAAAACACTAGAATGTATATTTATAGTGCTTTAAGGCCCTAATCAGCTATCAGTACCCCATTGTCCGGTAGACACTGTACATGTCTACCGGAAATACAGTTCCTGGCCCAAACTACCCAGTCTACGCAATACTGCTTTCTTTCACCAAAGATCCTTGACCGTCCACCCTTAACTGCAACCTCTTGTTCCTCTACTACTGCCACAGTCAAGTCAGTTCTGGCTCCCTGCAGCCCCTCTGCTCTGTCTGGTTTTAGTAGCTCCACTGAGCATAAGGCAGGCTGGGTTGCCCCAAGGCTTCGGTGTTGGGGAGTGAACACTGATTAAATTCTACAGGAAGTGAGGGGAAGGAGCCTGTACAGCAGACCGACCCCCTGGTCTGCAGGACTGGCACATGCACCTACGTTTCCTACTTTCTGGTTGCCCTCCTTCCCCAGCTACTTGAACCTGCTTTCTCCAGCACCTCTCTGGATGACCTCCTAAGGCACACAGGAGGGAGGTTTATGTATATTCAGAGATCCACAGTCAGGAAGGCACCTGGGTAGTGGAATGCCTAAGCGCCATCTGAACAGGAGGTCAATCTGCTGTACAGGCACCGGGGCGGCTCCAGGCACCAGCACGCCAAGCTCGTGCCTGGGGCGGCAAGCCGCAGGGGGCACTCTGCCAGCGCCAGGAGGGCGGCAGGCAGGCTGCCGTCGGCGGCTTGCCTGCAGAGGGTCCTCTGGTCCCACAGCTTTGGCGGACCTCCCGCAGGCATGCCGCCGAATCCACAGGACCGGGGACCTCCCGCAGGCAAGCCGCCAAAGGCAGCCTGCCTGCCGTGTTTGGGGTGGCAAAATACCTAGAGCCGCCCCTGACAGGCACCTTACCCTTGCTCCCTGTAGAATCTTAGTCAGTGTTCACTCCCCTAACACCACAGCCTTGGGGCAACCCAGCCTTATGCTCAGTGGAGCTACTAAAACCAGATAGAGCGGAGAGGCTGCTGGGAGCCAGAGCTGACTCGACTGTGGCAGTGGCTAGAGAAACAAGAGGAGTGGAGCTTGGGATGGAGCTTGCTTGCTCAGGAGCTCCATTCCTCCACAGTTCAACAACTTCATAGAAGCTTATCGCTCTCTTAGGTTCACTCCCAAATCATTGCTTTCCCCAGGGTTAATTTGAAGCTATTTTGTGGACTCAAACTCATTGTTCAGCCAAGTTAGTTGCAACTAAGTGGGCAATGCATCAGACCCTAGAACTACATTGTGCTTTTTAGCATGGAGCCCTTAGTAAGCAGTGGTGCATGCATTGTTGTGGGACAGACAGGAAAACAAAAGAAACAGAGGCATGCACATGTACAGAAAGTGTAAAGATAACTGAGAAATTTTCAGATGTTCATAAATCAGTCTTACCTTCAAGCCACTAGCAAAGGTGGCAGGAATTTAATTTTAAAAAATAAAGGAGGAACTAAAAGAAATCATGACTTTTGTCAGCAACTGCTTATTTCTGTTTTTGCTGGTATATTTAGACATTCTGCAATAAAAAAAGTTTTTAACACTAAAAGAGTGAGAGTTAACGGCCAAAGCCACTCCTAGGACTATCCGGCAGTACTGGTTCTCCTGATTTATCAACTAAGCTTGAGTTAAGGGAGCATGCTACCATCTCCACTGCTGTGGTTTCTGCTTTGGCCAGTGGCACTAGGGTATGATCTATCACAATAACAGGCCCCAAAGGAACAGCAGACTGTCATTGCTGCCTGACAACCTGAGGAAACCATTCATACTATTAACAACAACAAAAAAGGCAGTCGCTGTCATTTCTTCTGCACTAAAAAAACCAGAGGTATTAGATGGCAGAGAGGCCAAGGATTCAATAGGCATGGACACTAAATGATATTCTCATCACTAGCTGTGATTCCCCCTACAGAAGGGCTAAAGCACACAACTGAAGCAGGGCTACATTCAAAAGTTTGAATTGCCTGTGTTATTGCTTTACCTGTGGACATATTAGTTCAGATTCAAGTGCTTTCAATCAGTATACATCTCACAAGCTTTCAGTTAACTCCCCTCTGGGCTATATAACTTGTTTGATGAACTTGGCCCTTTTTTCCCCCCTGTCAATGAATGGTCCATAAACACACTGATTTTCTCAAAAGTATTTATTTGAAACATTTTCACCAAAGTTTTGTGAATAATCCTTGGCCTACAGATACTTTGTGAGCAGTAAATTGCAGATATTTGAATAGCTGTGTTTGGAAACCTAGTCACCGGGTATATTTATCTGCTGATTGGATAATAATAATGCTCCTGAAATCTGATTTTTGGTATTAATATTTGTAGCTACACATTCAAAATTCAGTTTCCGTAGGTTCTCGGGTATCTGCATAAAATTCCCTGTTTGGTGAACATTCCAGTCAGTGAACTCGTTTGCTAGAATATTAATGGAAAGCGGTGTTGTCAATGTGAGGATGTGGTTAGAGTGCCCATGCAGAACCAGCCTGAGGTTGAGGAGATGCAACTCACCTCTCACTGTCCCCAATCCTCAGCTGTGCCCAGTAAGCAGTAGGCACAGTTGAGAATTTGACCCTAAGTGGTTCTACTTGTGACACACAGGAGTGCTGATAATTAATCTTTACTTCCTGGGTCAGTCACATGACCTGGGTTAGGGTTACAAAAGGTTAGACTCCTGACATGCTATGGGTCAATATCCACTGCTAGCGTCCAGTTTTTGACCAGAATGCCCCGTGGAAAAGGGACCCTGGCAGCGCCGGTCAGCACAGCTAACCGGGCTGCTAAAAGTCCGGTTGGCTGCAGAGGGGCAGCCAGGCTCTGTGCCTGGCTCCACATGGCTCCTGGAAGTGGCAGCATATACCTCTGACTCCTAGGTGGAGGGGTGGCCAGGAGGGCTCCGCACGCTGCCCCTTCCCGTAGATGGTGCCTCCACAGCTCCCATTGGCCACAGACCAGTTCCTGGCCAATGGGAGGTGCAGAGCCAGTGCTTGGGGCAGTGCCTGCAGGCGGGGGCAGCATGCAGAGCCCCACCGGCTGCTCCTCCACCTAGAAGTTGGAGGGACATGCCACCCCTTCCCGGGAGCTGCGCAGACTTCCTCCATCCCCAGGAAATGCTGGGGCCACCTGAGGTTGGGGCCACCTAGAGCCAGCATCCTGAACGCCCTCCCACACCCAAACTCTCTCCCAGAGTCCTAGCAATCTGTGCTCTGTATGAGTGCCCCTTATTGTTGCTTGTAGCTGCTCTTTATAGAGGAGTCACCAGGGTGCCTCTTTCAGTAATCACCGTTGGCTAGCCCCAGGCCCTCCAGCCTTTACAGGGCAAGCCACCCTACTATACTTCCTTTTCTTTTATTTTTATTGGAAAGCCAAGATTAACAGGTATTCACATGACTGTAGGAGTTAGGACTTTAAAAAAATACCATCTATTGCAAGACCCATGATAAAATCACAAGACTTGGCAACGCTGAATTCAGTGTAGTAGAGTGAGTTGTGCGCCAGAGTTCCTGACTAGCCAAGTGCAGAATGCCTACTTTCAATTAGTGGTTGTTAGACAAAAAATGATTTTGTCAATCCACCTGTATACTTTGCTGCCTATTACATGGCAGCTTTCTGGATTAAATCTTGAGACAGTTCTGTCCTACAAATGCATGAAAAGAGATAGATATTTTGATCATATTGTATTTTCTGATTAGTAAATCTAAATACAAATTGAAAGGTTTTAGTCTACATAAATATTTCTGTCTATGTTGCATACACTATTACATTAAGAAAAGTAAATTTTATATTACTAAATATTATCCGAAACACAACATGATGCCTGTCAAGTTGCCATGGTAGGATAGTTACTTTAACTCTCCTCAGCAGGTAACCTTGTTTGCACACTGCTTAAACTTGTTCATCAATGATTCCTTACATGATAACCAGAATTTTAAAGATATATTAAGGATGCCACCAGACTTCTATCAAATACAAATATGTATCACTGGAAAGATAAAAGATAAATGAAGACATGCAAACTATTTGGATATTTTCCTCCTTCTCCCCCTACTCATTTATATTAATTATTTATTTGTATTGCACTAGTGCCTAGAGGCCCCAATTAGGTTTAGGTTCCTGTTGTGCTAGGCATAATATAAATGGAGTAATAAAAGCAGTCTTGGCTCCAGAAAGCTTACAATCTAAGACAAGACACAACAAGTGGGTGTAACAATCTATAGGAATGAATGCGAGAGGGAGAGGAGAAACAGTAATTAGAACTTGCATTTACACAGGCCAACTGTGTGCTCAGCTCCATGATTTCAAATCCCTTTAAAAATTAAAAGTAATGATAACATATAAAGGTAAGTATCAGAGGTTCTTACTGATTTGCTACATAGCCACTTTCAGTTGCAGAATGAAGGAGGTCAAGTGATGGCTTTAAGCTTTGGTTCAGGTAGGGCATTCCATGCATCACTTAATAAACATCTGCCTTATCACAACATCTTATCTTGCTCTCATTTATAGAATTTCTCCTTTATTTTCTGACAAGGGTGTTGAATGGTCAAGAGATAATAGTTGGTATATTTTCAGACTACTACAATATTTTTCATCAGTTTGGGGATACTAGTCATACCTTATTGGAGTTTCCAGCCAGCATTTGTGGACTCCTTTGCGTGATTAGTACAAACTAAGCTACTTAAGCTACCTTCATAGCTATGTGGGTTATTTTACTCTCAGCTGATATTTTACTATGTAGAGCATGGTTGAAATCCTGGCCACAGTGAAGTCAGTGGTTAAACTCCCATTGACTTCACTGGGCAAGGATTTCACCCCATGGCTTTTTAAAAAAGCTGAATTTAGTGTGGAAATCCTAATAGTGGGGAGTCCATCTAGTCCAAATTCTCAGTCTCTCTGTTTTAACTCAGCCTTTGGAAATCACCTGTGTTCTGGTGGTCCTCTTACTGTCAGTCTTTCAGCATCCTTTGAAAGAGAAAAATGTAAGGCCGGTGCTATAGATGAAAAGCCCCCAAAATACTTCTCCTGCAGTATTCTTAGCCCTGCCATAGCGATGGACTGAGTTTAGGACCTGAAGTTGGATCCACTTCAAATAAACCTGTAGGCTGAACTACTTAGAAACATCTAATGTAAAAATAAAAGTTGTGCTATAAATGTACTTTACTGCATCTTACTTCCTCCCATCAATATATAGCACTTACCCATTCTGCAAATAAAGCTGCACCATGTATTTTAATCGAGACGTGGGTCTCCTGCTCCCAACACTTATAATCAGATCACAGTTTTCCAACTAAAGCTGTTTGATATCCTACTTTTTTCAACATAGTAGCATGTCAATAAGTCGGAGAATAGTTCTGTTTGTTAGATTTCCCCAAGCATTCTGAGGAAATCCTTTGACAATTCGCTGTATAAAGTCAGTTAATTGCTTTATATAGTGGAGCAAAAGTGAGTATTTAGACCTATCACATGACAGACATTCAGAAAATATGGGAATGACATATTTGTCAATAAAATGATCACTAGAAGAGTAAATTATTTTATTATGTGAAAGTTCTTGGTTTGTCGAGATATCTAGATTGTACTAATAACTGACACAGTCTTAACCTGCTGTCTGAATAGCAGGAAGAAAAGGCTCCTGCTTATTTTTTTGAATCTTCGCAGGATCTTCCTATAACCAGAAAGTAAATCTCAAGACACCATAGAATTGAATAAAAAAAAAAAAGATAGTTTAAATTATATTTTATTTTAAGTCAGGTAGGATCATAATAGAAAAAGATCATCAAAAACAATGAAAAAAATAATTGTTAATTTCTACAGTACCTTGAAACAGAAGCCCATGAGAATAAATGGAATAAGGATACTATTAAAATTTCCTCTTTTATTATATCTTCTCTGCCAGAGTAATTGTTGCTGTGTCCAATATATGCAGGGGACAATTTACTAGCTGTTTTCTATTAGTTTTTAGCATTAACATATACAGAAAAAAATGAATAGCAAGCTTTTCTTTGGTTAATTAAATGACTGACAAGTCATAGATGTTGCTGCACCAACTCTTCCATATGATTTAAAAACACTGGCAAACAAAAGAACAGTAGACTAATGTAAACGGCGCTCTTTATTAAGTGAATATTGATGCTATATTATAGATTTTTTTTTATGAGCTTGAGTAGACTGGAGTGCATGTCTCTTTTCAAGTTTCATATATTAATATTCACAAAGAAAAAACTGCTTGTACCATTCACATAAAGGAATCTAAAAGATGCTTTCCTGTTGAAATGACACCACTCATGAAAGACTTTATTTTTCAAAATGACCTACTACAACAGTGTATTTTTATTATCAGGATAACATATAAAATTAGTTTGGTTTTGCTAATTGGATGCTGTTTTTTACAAGCTATCTTCAGAATGAAATGCACTGAATAGGTATTTCTGCACGGCATACAAGTTCCTTACAGGCAGCAGTTTCCATGATTCTGTTCTTGTTTGGAAACAAATTGTAATATTGTTCTCATTTTCTCTTTAAGAGTATTTCAGTCTTTTGTAATTAATTCAATAACCTTTTCATTTTAAAGTGAATTTGGTGCTAATTAAAGGTGCCAAACTGACAGCCTTGGAAACAGCCCCAAAACAGATCTATTCTACTATCGTCTCTCACACAGCTCCTCAGCTATTTCTAGGAGGACCATCTTTATCAGTAAAGCACAGTTTAGTTTGTTTTTGATGTGGACACCCCTCCCCAAGAAGTGGACCAAGACAATTAGTGCATTTCAATTTCATTTCAGACACCAAATAGCAACTGGAAGTTAATGACTTTCAGTCACGATTTCTTTCAGGTTAGCGGACTTATGATGACTTGTATATGGAAGACAGTGTATCCTATTACTAGTCTCCTCAGCTTTCCACTACCTCAAGTACTTTAATTCATCTAAATATTTTGGTTAAATAGATCATTATTATTTTCATTTATTTCTTTTATACACATTGATCAATATAGGCCTAATTCTGTGAGGTTTACAAAGATTTCTTCAGCGTATGAAAGCTCACACCCTCAACTCCCATTTGAAATTAATGGTAGTGTGGTGCCTAAATATCATTAAGAACCTGGGCCTAAGTATTTTCAACTCAGTGAGCTGTGATGGAAATTGAGAACATCTAGTGTTTTTCAGGATTGGCCGTATATAATTTAGGGTGAGTTATGCTGTTCTGGGAAAACACAAATAGGATTATTTTAGAAGTGATTAATAATAATTAATTAATAATGCATGTTTACCTAGCATTCTCAGAATGACCTCATGGTGCTTTATAAAGTATGTATGGATCTCTTCACCCATCATTGAACTCTTGGTACCTTTCACATGAAATGTAGTATCCATTTAACATTGCTCAGCAACGCTATATAAGAGTTTAGGACAAGAAGTAAAGTAAAGCCAACTGAGACAACAGGGAGAATGTCAGAGGACAGAATAAATTACCAAAGATGGATTTAAGCCAGAACATTAGTGCTAACAACTCTGTTCTTGTGAAAAGTGCCATGTTTAATGAACATAGGTAGTTTAGTTCTCATTTTTATGTCTCTGAAAAACACCTCCAGCAGCACAGTGCCTCTTTGCTAACATACAAGGGCACTAGTTCGATATTGAATTGAAAGGAAAAATGTGTCATCTGCTCGGTTACCATCATATATCCTGTAGAACGTGGGTTTCCTTGGAGATATCTTATCTGATTACTGGGCAGTCCTAGCTCTGATAAGCTTATCAGCCTTGGTGTGGTAGGCCATCTTGGTAGGACAACTTTACTAATAAACACATGAAATGTTTGTAAAGTGATATATAACAAAATATGAACATACAAAATAATAGCCCAGTCCTGAAGTCTTTACTCAGAAAAGAATCTTTTGAAATCAATGGACCAATCTTCCACCCCATAGTTTTGCCTGAGTAAAGAATATAAAGTTGTTTCCTAAAGTAGTAGTAAAATGATACTGGAGTTCAACTAATTCACAATGAACTTACTTGGCCAAATCTTGCAATGCATACCCAAGCAACGGTCTCTTAGATTTCAGTAAAAATTTGCCTGAGGGATTGTAGGATTTGGCCCAGTTAAACATTCAGCATTTTAAACTGAAGGGATTGTGGTGATCATTTCTGCAAAATGTCCTGATGCAACATACTATGGTAAAGGAAATACTTCATAATCTTACAATTGACTTGGATTAATTATGAGGGTGATGAATAGTGTTCAACCTATGTAAATAAATGTGTGCCTGAGATTCAAGACCAATGAAAGTACCGCTATGTTTTAGTGGACCATGGTATCATATTTCATGTAGTAAAAGTTGTGAGGGAAGAGGAGTGATATTTATGGAGTGCAAAGCACTGTGGGATTTTGTGGGAAACCACATATATTCAGCTTGTCAGAAAACATCTTAATATTTACTCGTACAATCCCTAGGCTACTGCTTTCTAAACCTAAAGCTTTCATTAGCCCATTTACCAGATATAAAACATTTGTAAGTCTGTTGAAAGAGTTACTTCCAGGACTGGCATTTTGCACAGTAATACAATGATACCTTTACATAACCTTATCATTATGAAGTAATGTCAAGTACTTGCAAATGATCTGGCTTAGCCTGTTAAATTAATTCTGTTTTTCATATTTGTGTTCATAGTGTTTGATTCTTCCAAAGCATCCCTCATTATTATTATTATTATTCCATAGAAAGCACAATCCCACTTTCTGGGTATGCATCTTTCTCATTGCCTTACTGCCCCGAGAATCCTTAAAGCTGAATGTTAGTGAAAGTACTCAATGTGAGCATTAGTTTTAAGATTGCTGTTTTTCAGGTCCCTCTAACTCCCATCTCTTGGCGTCACTTGTCAACAAAATATTGTTGACTATATCCCCAGTGCTGTGTGTCCCACATTTGTTGTTACATGGCTGTTCAGCAGTTTACAATTGCTTGCATTCTGTATGTCCTACTGGTTCACAAATGTATGATAACAACAAGAACTCTGAGTCTTAGATCTTCTTGTTACTTTTGGTCCCTGAAGATTTTGTGATGGGAAGTTCTATACATTGAAAAATAAATAAATATTGCTTAAAAAGCTAAATAAAGGAGCTTTTTTTTTTGTCCAAATAGATAGTTTTTGATCCATGTTGCATACACAATATATTACATTAAGAAAGGTTAATTCTATATTAAATATAATCAAAAACACAACATGGGGCCTGTCATGCTGACATGGTGTGATAGGTACTTTAATACTGCTCAGCAGGAACCCTTGTTATATTTTTTTATATGTTAGTAGATGTCTACTTAGAATTGATCAAACCTTTCCTTCTGAAACATATATGCCAACACCTCCACAACACACTATAAACTAGACTCTCAGAAAACAATAATGATGCTTATCAGTCACTCGCCTTGAGTTTGCTTGTGAAAAACCTCTAGCTAGTATGCTATTGGAGCTCTTAAAACATAGATCTTTTTGCTGCACTGATAATTCACTCACAGCTTGAGATTGATGACTATGTGAAGTCCATAAAAGATGTTACCACTATATTTTCTTCTTATGATTTATTTTATCATGTTGTCAAGGTTTGCAGAAAACAAGAAACAAATCAATGAATGTCATGCTTAAATATTAAAGAAGGCTGTAATACACAATTTTATTCAGATGCCTTATTCAATCTTGTGGCTCTGAAAAGGGTAGCAGCAGCAAAGCTTTTATTTGAATTACTTTTGGAAAAATTAATTTAGTGTGAACGTTGAATTCTGAATGGCAAAAGGGTAGCTAACCTTATTTGTTTAAAGAGGAATATATAGTTGCTTAGATTCTTTGAAAGCAGCTCTAGAAACTGAGGGAAATTGAGTGGTTTTTCAACTAAACAAAACTTTGGAACTGAATTATTTAATAAGTTTATACCTTCTAAATTAGTGGGAGATTACCTGAAAGAGCAAAAAAGGTTCAGGCATTGCTTCATCAAATGATATTAGTATTACTGTATTACTAAATACTGTAAACCTGCACAGTGTCCAAGTTACTCCTTCATTACCACTAAGCTGAGATCACATCTTATTGCTTAGTGGGGAGGGTGGGAACAGACTTGTGGTGTAAAAGGATTTTACTCCAGTGCCTGTAGCCACACAATTTCAGAATTGGTTGTCTCAGTTCTAATGCTCCCTTTCCATGTTTTATTAGAATTCAGACACAAAATAGCAATTAAACTCCACTAGCTTTTTGTTTCTTTGTTTTAGTTTTACATTACTTACATTTAATGATGGGAGAAATTACATCTGAACATTCTGATGTTTTTAAACTCATCTGAAAGTAGTGGATTCAAAATGTTGAAACAGAAATGAATCTTTTAAAAGTTTATCTTCCATTTAAGGCCAGATAGAGAAAAGTGGTAGTTTAGTCACTCCCTCTATCCAGTTTATCACAATCTAGCTGGGCTTTTTCATGGTACCCTATAATCATGGTGTCTGGCACCTTATAACCATGGTGTCTGGACATTTTTGTATTTGGGTGTTATGGGGAGCAGGGGTTGATGTCAGGGGGCGGGGGGGAGAGTAGGGCAGTGATATTCATCAAAGCTCTGTCCACACAATAACCTCTACTCATGTGGGTTGCCAAAATGAGATACTGCTCACAGTAGACTCGAGGTGTTCAGGTCTGATTATACTTGCTCAGTGGGTATGGCTCTCATTCACTAGAGTCCAAATGTACCCACGAGCTGTGCTTGGCTTCCCTTCAGTGGGGTTTAGATAAGGCTCCTTAGGCTTGCCTCCTTCTAGACTGGGGAGAAAAATGAATGAGGTGAGTGGGGTTGGGAAAATACCATCATTTATGGAGCCAAAATGAGATGTCGTTCACAATAATTTGTGAAGACTTACCTAACATGTCCTCTTTCTCCTTTCTTACATGCTTTTGACAGTGAAATAGTTAACTATGTTGACATGTAAAGGATTACTATTGAGCATCCGATTACCTCCCTGTGACAAGCTTGGAAGTTCACACCGTTTACAGATAGTGTCTCAGGTTCTCTGCAAACTTGGTTAGACATCTCTGCATCAGTTGCATTCCATTCACGTTTTCAAGGTTATGTCAGCATAACCATAACAGCAGAGTGACTTTTGTTTTTTAAAGTGAAAGCTGAGATTCTAGAGAACAAGAAGGCAGCTTGAAAGAGGTGGCCATGTGTTGTACTGACCCACTCCTAGTAGGGAGTTTAGGTTGAAGAGGTGAGTTTTTTGCATTTGCTCTGAAGATGCTGAAGTTCAGGATTACCCTGATCTCTTCCAGGATTTCTAGATTCATGGTCTAGTTGCTGACAAAGCTCAGTCTCCTATATGTTTCACCTGTGAGATTGGCCGTTCCATTATTCTAGTGCAGGGGTAGGCAACCTATGGCACGCGTGCCAAAGGTGGCATGCAAGCTGATTTTCAGTGGCACTCACACTGCCGGGGTCCTGGCCACCGGTCTGGGGAGCTTTGCATTTTAATTTAATTTTAAATGAAGTTTCTTAAACATGTTTAAAACCTTATTTACTTTACATACAACAATAGTTTAGTTATATATTATAGACTTATAGAAAGAGACCTTCTAAAAATGTTTAAATGTATTACTGGCATGTGAAACCTTAAATTAGAGTGAGTAAATGAAGACTCGGCACACCGCTTCTGAAAGGTTGCCGACCCCTGTTCTAGTGAAATATAGCTGTCATATGAGGTTGTGATCATGCAGACTGAGGTGGCCCTTCAGCTAACTCATTATTTTATTTGTTGTTGTTTTCTTTTCTGACAGTAGTGATTAGGGGCCCCAATCATGATCAGGGACCCATTGTATTAGGCACTGTGCAAACCCAAAGTAAGAGAGAGTCCTTGACCTGAAAGCTTTACAATCTAAATAGGCGAGACAGATAGAGGGTGGGAGGGGAAATGGAGGCATGGGAAGGTTAAGTAACTTATGTAGGTTACACAGTATGTCAGTGACAGAGCAGAGAACCTGTATTGTAGCTAGCAGTCCAGTGCCCTATCTAGTAGACCAACCTGGCTCCCCTGGGATCAGTCCCATGGTAGGCTTTGAAGATGAGGACCGAAACTTTAAATTTGACCTAGTATTTAATGGGGAGACTGTGAAGAGTGCAGCAGTGTGTTGATGGGCTCTCTGTGGCTCTTATTGCTGAGTAGATGGGCTGCTGTGCTAAACACCCATTAGAGCTTTTATAAGTTCGATGGTTTCATATCTAGGAACAGAGTCATTACTGTAACTCTAGAAGTCATGAATACGTGGAAGTGTTTTAAGATCTTTATTAATGACCTGGATGTTGGAATAGAGAACATACTGATCAAATTTCCAGATGACACAAAAGTGGAGGCAGGGTTGCCAACGCTTGGGAAGATAGAGCTACAATTCAGAAGGATCTTGATAAATTGGATAACTGGGCTATAGACAACAAAATGAAATTCAGCAAAGACAAATGTAAGGTGCTACACTTAAGGAAGAGAAACCAAATGCACAAATACAGAATGGGGGAACTGGCTTGGCAGCAGCACTGCTGAGAAGGATCTGGGAGTTATAGTAGATCACAACCTCAACATGAGTCAGCAATGTGATGTTGCTGCAAAAAAAGCAAATGCAATTTTAGGTTGCATTACAGAGGCATAGCATGCAAGTCACAACAGGTGATAGTACCACTCTAGTTGGTGCTGGTTAGGCCTCAGCTGGAGAACTGTGTCCATTTTTGGTCACCAATGTAGAGAAAAGGTGTAGAGAAACTGGAAAGGCTCCAGAGGTGAGTGATGAAGATGACCAAAGGGTTGGAATGCTGCCATATGAGCAAAGGCTGAAGGAACTGGGTATGTTTAGTTTGAAAGAGATCAAGGGGGACATGATAGTGATCTTCAAATACTTGAAAGGCTGCCATAAAAAAGATGGAGAAAAGTTGTTTTCTATTGCCGCAAAGGGCAGGACATGAGGCAATGGTTTCAAACTATAGCGTAGAAGATTTAGATTAAATCTAAGGGAAAACTTCCTAACTGTAAGGACAATAGAACAGACTGCCTAGGGAGGTTGTGGAATCTCCTTGACAGGAGGTATTAAAAAAGAGGCTGGATAACCATCTGTCTTGGGTGGTTTAGACACAACAAATTGTGCATCTTGGTTAGTGGATTAGATTGGAAAGGTTGAGATCAACTGATCTAGACTACTATAACCCTTTCAGAAGTCTGATTTGTCTTGCATACCCCAAGTTTCACCTCACTTTAAAACTACTTGCTTACAAAATTAGACACAAAAATACAAAAGTGTCACAGCACATTATTATTGAAAAATTGATTACTTTTTCATATTTACTTTCTAATTATAAAATAAATAAATTGAAATATAAATATAGTACTTACATTTTAGAGTGGTATAAACAAGTCATTGTCTGTATGAAATTTTAGTTTCTACTGACTTTGCTAGTGCTTTTTGTGTGGCCTGTTCTAAAAGTAGGCAAATATCTTTATGAGGCGTTGTAACTCCTTGGAAGATCTATGTGTACTCCCTGGTTAACAACCACTGGGCTAGATGACCCTTGTGGTCCTTTGTAACCTTATAATACTAAGAAACAACAGCTTTCTTACCAGATACATTTCAGAAAAGAGCTAAGACTATGAAAAAAGCCATCTGGTTATTGAGAAGCAGTGAAGAGTCCTAGCAAACATTCAGTATGTGCAGAACAGTGCCTTAACTAACATGGCACAGATTCCCATGGTAACTTTTGTCTTGCTATCATCACCACTGACTTCTTAGGATTTAGTTTCAGTTAGCTGCTGTGCATCCTGTTGCAGATCTCAGCTAGGCCTGTGGATGGCAAGGAGATGGCTTCTTAATTGTGTCTGATCTATAAGTACATCTGTATCTAGATATATTATTCGAATTTTAGTCCATGATGTTCTACAACATCCCCAGTGGCTTTATATCAGATACTGAACAGAATAGGTGAGAGAGTTATCACTGAGGGACTGCACAGGTGATAGGGTTTTAGGAGCCTATCACCTGCCATCCCAGGAGGAACAAATAAAGCCATCTCAGTGTGATCCCATCTGAGATGGGACAGCAGGATTCAGGGCTGGCTCCAGCTTTTTTGCTGCCTCAAGCGGCAAAGCAGGAAAAAAAAAAAAAAGAGAAAGCCGTGATTGGCAGCACTTCGGTGGCGGCTCTACCGTGCTGCTTCATTCTTCGGCAGCAATTAGGTGACGGGTCCTTCGCTCCAAGAGGGACTGAGGGACCCACTGCCGAATTGCCGCTGGACACCCAGAAGTGCTGCCCCTTTCCATTGGCTGCCCTAAGCACCTGCTTCCTTTGCTGGTGCCTGGAGTCAGCTCTGGCAGGATTCCATGGCTGTCCATGAACAGGCTGTGGAAAGGTACAGCAAATATGGGTGGTGTTGTATGGCTCCTGTTCATGGTAAAGAGAAGATCCTCCACTATCATCTCTGCTCCAGGTCCTAGCCTGAAGCTTTATTGAGAGAGGTCCAGAATACTGGCAGCATCCAAGTGGAGCTGGAGTAACCTTGGCGAGCTCCCAATTACCTTGCTCAGTAATAGGAGGTTAGATACTGGTCAGGAGTTGGACAGGTTGATTGCAATGAATGTTAGATTCTGAAGTACTCTTTGGATGATGGAATGATTCAGGGCAGATGGTGCTGACTACCTCAGATGAAAGGTGTCCCAGGTGCTCTCAGTATCCAAAGAGAGCATGCATCAATCCCAGAAGGTGGCTCAGTTTCCATACAATGCTCTCAAATTCTTGTTATGTGAATGCAGTGGGGGTTGATCAAGGGGAAGTAGAGGGCTGGAAAGAGAAATCTACAGTGAGGCCTAGTGTCTTTGATGTCAGAAGGTAGTACAGGAGAGCTGCTTCAGCAATTGGATGCTGTATGGGACAGTGAGGAGGGAAACTGGAAGCTGAGGGGAAAGGAATGGGAGTGGGGAACTCTGGGGAGAATATGGGGAACAGAGAGTGAAGCAACTGGGAACCATCTCTTTAAGTTTACATACCTACATTTATTTTTGAACCTGGATAATAACAGTGCTATATGTTAGGATACTAAATAGTATTGTAATATTATGTTTTTATTTATCCCATGCTTTGAAGGCAAAACAAAGCAAAGTCAAATGAAAATTTATCACAAACGTCTGTAACAAAGGACTACCAGTGACATATTTTTTGGACAATCAGACTTTCACAATTGGTATGACACCTCTCCTTTCCCACCTCAGCCTTCCTTTGTAATAAACATGATTAAGCCAGAGATGGAACCGTACACTAGTGTCTAAGGCCATATTTGATAAAGTTTTATGCTCTCATTATATACTTTTCACACTAGGAAATAGGAAATCTGTAGAGCATCTAAAAATGCAAAGTTCAAAATCTCTCACATTTTCTCTCCTCCCCCGCCATTCTAGATCCATCCACAAACCCCATTAATTGTAACCCTCTGTTCTTGCTATGAACTTTCAGGAATGACTCATCTAAATGAAAGGTAGCTTGGGCCAAAATATTTCCTGTGCTGTGTCTCAAATTTTCTTAGCTCTAGAGAGCTTTTACGGTATTTCAAGGGACATTTCTTTCTGCTGCTCTCAAGCACTTTTTAGGGCATATACTTTGGTTTTCTCCAGCAATGGAATTGATGTTGAGTCACAAGATTAGGCAAAATCATTGTTGCCTGCCTCAAACAGATCAGACAGTGAGAACAATGAGTTGGGTTTAATTAATTGAATTTGATGCTTTAATTTAGTTTGAGACTATAACTGCAAACTGAAGCATATTTTATTTGCAGCTTTCATAATGTATCAGAATATATTTATAACATAGTATTAAAAATAAAATATATTGGATTATGTGGGTTTTTTTCAAGCACAATATTTAAATTAACCTTAGAACAATTCTTATAGAATCAAATTTGTAACACAGGACCCAATTTTAGCAGCTCTTTTCCTGCATACGTTATTGTTTATTATAACACATGGCAGAGAAAAAAACCTTAAAGTTGATCAATCTTTTTTCTCTGCCATGGCCCAGTAGGTTGGAAATTGGCTGTTACATTAAAACTACATCAGTAAGGGAATAGGGTCCTTATCAAAGATAACCAGTTCTGCTGCTTTGAAAGGACACTGTCAACTTGAAAATCACATTTCTGTCTGAAAATGCGGTGCCTACTGTAGTTACAAGTAACTCATAAGATTAATGGAGCTGAAAAGAGTTGGTGGAAAAAAACATTTCCCCCCTCTATTTTTCCCCATATGTTTATTTCGATAGCACTTTTAGGTGAAGTCCATTCTGAACAAGAGCCAATACAAGGACTGTTCAGCATTTAAGTCTGTCTTATTATAGGCGGGGCTGGTAGTGCCACCCATTATTAAGGTTGCCAGATACTTCCCATTATAAGATACAGTTTTCAGGTCCTTATAACTTTGCCAAAATGTAACCATTTGAGCTGAAAAATTTCCATTCAGTGTGTGGTGAATGAGTGGTTTATTTTGGGAGGAGGGGTGGGAGAGGGTGGGAAACATTAACCAAATTAGTTAAGCTGTTTCCAAGGATGAGACTAAGGCCTGGTCTACACTAAGAAGGGGGTTCGAATTAAGTGCAAAATTTCAGCTCGTGAATATGCGTGCTGAAATTCCACCTAGTTTCCTACTACTCCACGTCACAGGCGCGGCGGCGGTCGAACAACTCCTCTCCTCTCCGTCCGCTCTCCTCCTTCCTTCTGCGAGTGGAGTGCGACTTGGCGCGCGCGAGTCAGTTCGGAGTCTAGATCAGGCGATCAGTGCGATAGAAAAAACTCAAAAAAAAAAAAACTCCGCGTCGAACCGGCAGGTAAGTGTAGACGTACCCTAAGTAAAAAGAATGGAGGGAATGGTCTCTGTGCTCCCCAAAGCTCAATAACTGCAGTTGAGGCTGGTCTCTGTTCCAGTAGGGAAGGGTCACCTGGGTAAGGAGTAGCTATAATCTGCCCCTGTAAAAAAGTATATGTTTGGCTAGTACCGATAGTTTACCTGTTAAAATTTATGTACTTTATAATTCATGTTCAAGTGAACTGTGTTACTGCTGCTGATGTTACAGACTACTATGTTATGGGGTCACTTTATTTACTGGATAGCCTTTGTTTTGTCACGGGACAATTATCTGATGCAGTTACAGAAAAGCTGAGGCAAGTTGATATCCCTTGAAAGTTCATACAATTAAAGTCTTTTCTCTTTAGATTTTGTTCTCCAGGATGTCTAATGACGTGAACTCTAGATTGACAAGGTGGGAAGAGCTCTGTGTAAGCTCTAAAGCTTGTCTCTTTCACCAACAGATGGTCCAAAAAAAAGTATTACCTAACTCACCTTGTCGCTCTAATCTCCTGGAACCAAAACAGTTCTAACACCACTGCCTGGCTTTTTAGTTATTTCATAATATTTGGATGCCTCTTTGTAGATATTCCCTCCTTTGGATGTGGTTAACAGAGGAAGAGAAAGCCACTGGAAGTCTCCAGTTATTTTGCAAATTGGTTTGGTATTTTTGGTAGGACACAGTGTGGTAAAGATTAAACAGCCTCCTGGTGTGACTTTCTAGAAAATGCTTTGAGAAAAAACAGCCTTATGCAACATATGTTAACTAGAAATATCACCAGGGCATTCCTTCTTGCATTATTTCTAGTTAAAATGCTAGGAAAGCAATTGTTGTGCTTTCCCTTGCTGTTTTGACAACAAATTTGCATACACAAGTTGCAAATACTTCAGGATATACCAGTGTTTGTTTAGATGTACTGTACTATGCCACCTGTCCTCATTCTCATCTAGTTTAGATTTTGTTTGCTATGGACACTACAGGCACTAGTGTGATTATGAACATTTGTATTATGTGTGGAAAAATCTAGAGTGAAATCTAAGCTCCACTGAAGTTAGTGATAATACTCCCATTGACTTCATTGGGGCCAAGATTTTACCTATTGCTTTTTTTAAATGGAAACAGTTCAGAAGAAGTCCTGTCTGCAGTAAGAGACTGTTTCCTCATTGGTCATTTGTTTCCTGTTCTAGAAAAAAACATAAAGGATAATAGAAAAGGAGCAGTTATGCAAACATTAAAATGAAAAGTTAAGTGACAACATTGCTATAAACTAGAATGAGCCAAATTTTCAAAAGGAACTCAATTTGCCTGGGAACTTGCAAGTGTCTATGTAATCTAGTGTTCAGTCTCCCTGTCATCACTATAGTATCTGAGCAACTGCAAACACTTGTAATATCTTTTGAATCAGTTTTCAGACTCTTACATTTTTATAGCTTTCAATGGAGTTGAACCAGTGTAATGAAGAATGAGAGAATCAGACCCAGTGTTACTCCTATGGATAGAACTAAAAAGAGAACTCTTATTTATAATGCAATTACAAAGCTGATGTTGTGGCTTTCTTCCGGGATGATCCGTAAAGGGAAAAGTAGAGCTAGGAATTAAAAAGTGAGCAAGTAATGTGTAAACCATGAAATTCAATTAGTTCCTCCTAGAAAGCCAAATTTTGGTGAATGCTGTAGAGGAAAGGTAGGCAGAAAATACTTACGTCAAAGCTATGCTTAATAAGCTTCAATAATTAATTGTAACTTGCTTGTTAAACCTGGAAATGCACCATTTTTTGCATACTTTTATGGGTGCGGAATAGAAAGAATGACAGGTTTAATTAATTATTTATAAGATTTCTCATCCTCAAGTTCAATAAAAAATCCATTGTATTTTGTGGCTATATAATGCATGATGCATAGCAGCAAAGCACCCAAGGAGGTGATTGTCATTGGACCTTCTGTGGCAGCATGAAAAGGAGGGCTGTCCTTCACCTCCCATCCCTTGTACATCTTATGTGAGAGTAGAGCAAAATAGCAGCCCCTGTGAGCAGTGTCTGCTTGGGGAAACTTGGAAATGGGCAAAGGGGAGTAGGGAGACATGGCCAGGCCCTTTCCACATTGATACACATTGGGTTGGATAACTGGGCGTGGGGAGTGGTGTGATCTGTGTCACTTAATGGGTGGTGTAGACTGTGCACATTAGGTAACCTCAGTGGACAACACTCCTACTGAGTAGAGCTGGTTAGAAATTTTCCAGTGGAATCGTTTCCCATTGGAAAATGCCAGTCTGTCAAAAGCAAAATGTTTTGTGGAAATATGATGTGTTTGATGCATCTTCTGATAGAACACAGGCAGGGTTCCAAAACTACTAGGTAGATTTTGAAACTTGCATCTTGTGGATGGCCTCAGGGCTGGGGATCCCTAGTGTTGTCCAATTTCTAGGCCAGTGGGCTCCTCAGGGTGTCCCTCAGGGACCAAGGGCAATCCATGTATCTGAGCAGCCTTGGAATGGTGGCCAGTAGAAGCCCTGGCTTCTGAATAGCAGTGGGGAAACAGACCAGTCTGGATTCATATCAACGTCAGGCAGCAGCTGCCAGAGCTTGCCAGGGAGCATATTCTGTTTTGAAACACCACGTTTTGGTGTTTCTTAAAGAAAAACTTTATAGAAATTCCATTTGGTGTGAAATTTTCAAAAATAATTTTGGTTTTGTTCCTATTCAGAAAGAAAACCAGGTTTCTAAATGTCAAAATGACATGGAAAGTAAAGAGTTTTGACCAGCTCTACTCCTGAGGCATAATCCCTTGCCCATCCTCCTCATGCTATTGTAGGAGCAATGCCACCACCTACAGAGGTCTATGTGCAGATAACACAGTATGGCCCCAAATTAGCAGTCCCATCACCTAGGGTAGCACAACATGAAGCACAGTGTGGGAACGGCGAGTGCTCACAGGAGACCTTTAGTATGCAAAGGGCACCCAAATGATAACTAGCTGTAAGTATTTGATAAGTATCAGAGGGGTAGCCGTGTTAGTCTCGATCTGTAAAAAGCAAACAAAGAGTCCTGCGGCACCTTATAGATTAACAGACGTATTGGAGCATAAGCTTTCGTGGGTGAATACCCACTTCGTCAGATGCATGTGGTGGAATTTTCCAGAGGCAAGTATAAATATGCAGGCAAGAATCAGTCTAGAGATAATGAGGTTAGTTTAATCAGGGAGGATGAGGCCCTCTTCTAGCAGTTAAGGTGTGAACACCAAGGGAGGAGAAACTGCTTTTGTAGTTGGCAAGCCATTCACAGTCTTTGTTTAATCCTGAGCTGATGGCGTCAAATTTGCAAATGACCTGACGTTCAGCAGTTTCTCTTTGGAGTCTGGTCCTGAAGATTTTTTGCTGCAGGATGGCTACCTTTAAATCTGCTATTGTGTGTCCAGGGGGGTTGAAGTGTTCTCCTACACTTTAAACTCCCTGGACACACAATAGCAGATTTAAAGGTAGCCATTCTGCAGCAAAAAAACCTTCAGGACCAGACTCCAAAGAGTTCACACCTCAACTGCTAGAAGAGGGCCTCATCCTCCCTGATTGAACTAAGCTCGTTATCTCTAGACTGATTCTTGCCTGCATATTTATACCTGCCTCTGGAAATTTCAACCACATGCATCTGACAAAGTGGGTATTCACCCACAAAAGCTAATGCTCCAATATGCCTGTTAGTCTATAAGGTGCCACAGGACTCTTTGTCGCTTTTTATTAGATAAGGATAAACGCCAAAGAGGGAGATGATGATGGTTTTTTTAAGGGAGGATGGACTAACTAACTAACTATATATGGAACTAAAGCAAATAGATGTTTAAGATATTCTGATTATCAGGAAAATATCCTAATACTGACCTAAGACAGTGGTACTGTCTCTGAAGGGAAATGCTGGAAGCTTGAGTCATTTAAAACCAAACCGGACAAAACACTGGAGAATATACTGCAGGGAGTGAACCTGTGTCTGCAGAAGAATGGACTACATTACCTAAGAGGGTGCAGATAACAAAGTGTACAGGAAATTAGAATCACAGTCCCTGTTATTGATGGGTTTGTTAAACATCCTTTCATTTTCATTGTATCTCAGTAACAATATAATAATTTGACATTTGAATTGTTTAGTAACCCTGTAAAACTGAAAGGGTAAAAGGTAAATTCTGCCACAGAGTACAGTAGATTAACTGACAAATGTTACCATTCATGGGAGTTGCAAATCTAGCTCCCTATTCACTGCTCTGAAAATATTTCCTTTAAAGTCTAAAGTACTGCTGAAAATCCCAATATACAAAAAGAGCTGCTCCTCCTCCTCCTGCAAATATTCTTATAATCAAAGGTCTTTTGCTGTCAGTATAGGAACTGGCACACTGTAAAGCAAAAGGCACAATGTAGGCAATCCTTCTCTTCCTGCCCTGCTCAAGCTGTTGCTAAAATCTCACTCCAATGCCTCTTCTGAGCCGTGATAACCCCTCTCCCCATGTAAACTCATATTTACAATATGTTGCTTTCCCAGCTGCAGATTCATATCAGACCCACTCAAATACACCTGTGAAAACTCTCTTACTACTTTGGGTTCTTCATCCCAGAATCTGGGCCTCTTTTAACTATAGATTGAAGCTTAACCATTTGAGATTCAAACCTTTTTCTTTTTTGCTGGGGGAGGGAGCGGGGGAGTTGGAGGGAGAGAAAGTGGGTCAGATCCCAGAACAGTCTGTTTCCTTTGCATACAAAACCTTCAAGGACAGCCATTCTAATGAGAGATCCACACAAGATGATGGGAATTTCACGAGAATCCCCAATCTCATACTTTTCAATATGGGGGAGCCAACATTTTGGGCTAATGTCTCAAAGAACAACTTGTGAGATTTTGGTGCCATTTGAATTATAATCCAAACCCTAGTCAAATTTGGCAGCAATCCTGATCTATAATTAACTCAAATTGTATTTGTTCTTTGCAGTTCACCTTTAAGCTATATTAGCAAACAGCCAGTCATTATCTGCATAGTAACAGGGTGGGAACTAAACACACTTAAGATATGTATTAGTTGTTTACCAATAGGTCTGGGATTCACAATACATGTTATTAGTTATTAGTATTATATTATAATTACTAACTCAGGCTGTGATTCACTGGTATGTCAGGACTGTTATGAGCCATTCCAGCAGCACAAAGCTTCCCTAAATCTGTTTTGCTTGGTTTCTTAAGGATTTCATTGGTGCAGTGGAATCCTTGGATGGTGTATTGCTGGTATAGTGTCTCCTAAATTACTCCCTTCCTGCAGCCAACACAAGGGTCATGGCTGGAGCATCCCTGTGCCTTGCTGATCTCTGGTTGCAATTGAAACCACTTTGGACCACTGGTATGTGGCCATCAAGTTGCTCTAATGTACACCTGAGAGCAGGCTGGTGCTGGATGGCTGCAGGATCCAAGAGAAGGGGAAGAGTGTGGTGCACAAAAAAGTAGTAAAGTCTTCTTTGTTTCCTTGTCTTCAAATTCTCTTTGTCCAAACTGGAGAATAGTTTCAGATGGCAAATGCTGCTGGTGAAATCTGTGAAACAAGAGCATTGCGGAGGTGTACTCAGCTGATAGCTTAGTCAGTGGTTTCTTCTAAGACACATCTTGTTTCCTGCTGGTCACTGAATAGCAGCATGGCTTGAAGAAATGAGCACAGCACTGGGCTTCTTGAATACCTGAGCGCTAAACCTTCCTCTGAAGCCTTGGACTTGTCACTTAATCTTACTGCCTCAGAATCCCTGAAAACAAGAGGATAATAATACTTGCTTATCTACCTCAGAGTGGGCTTTGAGGATTAATAAGTTAATATCTGTAGACTGTTCTGAACATTTGTGCTTGGTATTATCATTTTTACGTATCTGTTCCTCTAGATTAAAGCCCCCTTCTAGCTGTTGGAAAGCCTTTTACTCCTCTCTGAGCCCTGCTGTCTATTCAAGCCCTATTATTTCCCCTGCTCTTGTGGGTATATGGATGATGCATAAAAACAGCAATATCTGCTAAAAAACACTAAATAAGGGGAGGCATCTACCAAATTTACTGTTCTTCATCCTTGCTGCTTTCTGTTGCCATCAACACTTGCTTACTTATCGTCCCACCCCTGGTAACCTCCTGTGTAAATGATGCTTGACCTTTGGACTGGATTTGACTTTCTGAGGTGATGAAAATTGTTATTCAGATTCTCTTCTCTCCCCTTCCGTGGACATTTGTCATGGAGGCAATGGGCATGCCAGCTGGTGCCACTGACAGGAGGGTTGTCATGGAACACGTGTCAAGTTTTGCCCTTCTATTTCTTTTTCTTGTATTTTTTTTTGGTCTTTATGAAAATAGCTTTTGCAAAAAACCTCAACCAGTGCCCTCTCCTGCATATGGATTGGATCTGGGAAAATGTTTTGCTGTATAGACATTCAAGTTTTAAAACTAACTTGCTTTGGTCATATTCATGGCCTCACATCCACCACAGAATGGTCAGGTGCTGCACTTCTGGGCCCCTCTCCCACTACCAAGAAGTTGCTGCCCTTTGAGCCACAGTTCTGAGTTGGTTGGGGGGAAGGGGCAGGTCTTGGCCAAGACAAAAAAATGAATGCTGCCTTAGCTTGCACTCATTCTTTGGTAGTCTCCTGGTTGAGCCCTACAGGGAGTCTATCTGGATCCCCCGCCCTGCTCTCTCTCAATATTCCTCCCTTTCCCTGCCCACATGCAAATCCTTGGAGTAGTGGGGCTTCCTTTACAGTGCCCTGGGCTGTGGGGGACATGGTGTCACAAAAATCTCTAACCCACCTGTTCTAACTCACAGCCCGTGGCAGAGCCACATGTGGAATGTCCCTCATAGACAACATAGCTTGAATTCTTTATTTTTAAATATCCTGTCTTAGAAAAATTCATGTCAAATTTTGTTGACTAAACATTGTGAATAAAAACTTGAGAAATTCAGCATCTTCTTGGGGTTATTCCTTTTGGTGCCTCTTGAGAGGTAGTGTGATCCAGTCTCTGGGGCAATGGATTAGAACTTGGGAGACCTCATTTCTGTTCCTAGCTTCCATGACCACTGACCTGTTGTGTGACCTCAGCAAGTAACTTAACCTCTCTTTCCTGTCCCAGCAATTTGTCTGTCTTGCCTATTTAGATTGTAAGTTCTTTGGGGTAGACGGTGTCTCTTTCTATGAAGTATTCAGTTCCTATTACAATGGAGCTTGAATTTTTATTGAAGCCTCTTGGTGCTACTGTAATACAAATAATAATAAGGAAAATATTTTGTATGTGTCTCTAATGCTCTTTTCCATTGGCCTAATGAGCACCTGATGGTATAGATGGATCTGATTTCAGGTTTGGATCTGCTGACATAAACCTTAATGCCTTTTATTGTGTATCACTGTAGGAAATCCTGATTAACAGCAATAAAGAGATAATTATGCAAGATGAAAACAATGTAGTTTTTACAATAATGCATATTGTATGATTAGTTCTACTTTGTCATATATTAAAGTCATATACAGGCATTAATCATACATCTGCATAGTTTCTAAACATTAATGACAAGAAAGAAAAATAAGAAATCCAAATTCCAAAGAGAAACATATCTGGGAGTTATTTGGAAACTTTAGATAGGACAATCAAGCTAACTGGGGTTTGATTTCTTCTAAGAACAAGAAACAGGGAAATAATGGAAGCTTTCAGTGTATTATGATTTATTTTTAAAAGAGAACAAGGCTTGAAGCAGAGCCTTGATGAATGCCTCTTAGTCCTAAGTCAAAGCCACACAAACACTTGTATGCTCAAAGTAAGAACTAGTCCTAAAACTGCCTCTAACTTTAGAAAGTGCTAAACCTGAACATCTGTGAATGGTGGGGGTTGAAATCACAAACTGGATCTGAATTTAGCATATTGAAACTATATTGTATCTCTATTTTAAAGTTAGAAGAAATGTGGAAATTGTGTGATGTGAAAATAACACAATAGTAGGTTTGGAGTGAGATAGAGTCCACTAAAACCTGTAAGATTAGCATGGGAGCAATAAGGTAGAATTAACTGGTTGGTATGTGTAGACCCCGATTTTCATAACCTCTTCCTGCTGTATTCGTGCCAGATTCAATATTGCCAGATTCAGTATTGCCAGCCCTAAGTGTTCAAACATGATGAGGCAGCCCCCCCCCACCATCATGATATTGGCTTAAAATTAATGAGATTTTTAAAAAATAAATGCACTGGGGATTTTTTATCTATCTTCTGGTTTTTGACCCTTTAGGGTTGATGTTTTCTAGCTTCTCTCTGAAGTTATGACTGTGATTCAGTATGTGATAGTTATTTCATCAAGGCTTGGCATTATCTAACATTGTGGACTGAATAGCAGTCATTTCTTTTTGTATGAAAGTGGAGTGCTTCACCTTTCCTTCCCAGGGTTTTTAGTTCACAGGTTACCAGACGGTTGGTTATGTTCTAGTGTTCCAGAAATCAGGCCACTATTCAGATCTTAACAGGATTTAGTCTGTGTATGCCCTAAGATTTTATTCTTTTTTTCTTTTCTTTTTTTTGGGGGGTGGGGGGGGGGAGTTCTGCAGGGGCTGGTAATAATAAGCAGTTAAATATACTGCTGTTTTAATCTGTTTTGGGATTGAGTAGATAAGACCCACCATTACATGTCTAGTTATGCCCGCAGAAGAGCCTCTGTCAAATGTGGAGGGTCCAGGTAGATGACTCCATTTTACTATTTGCTTAACATAGCAAGAAAGGAGGGGCATATTGTAGAACCAGCCAAGCCCCTTCACCACCCTCTGGTAGGCTGTTTTCATTCCCACAGGCAATTATTTTTCACATGGGAGAGAATGATTTAGGCATAGCAAAAAGAGTTAGTTTAAATTGTATGCCTCCCCTGAGCTGCTTCAGAAGGATGGCTGGAGTACATCTATCTGGTGTGGGGGTTTGTTGGAGTTCCTCAAACCATGAATGAGTTTGTTTGCAGTTGCCTGGCAGGATGTGAAGGGCTGACATCAAGCTGAGTGCCGTCATCACCTGTAACAGGTTCTAGTATGGTAGTTGGGTTAGGAAGGGTCCAGCTGAGGGCCCTACATCCCCGTGGGCTGCTTGGCCACTGGTCCTGTGCACTCATAGGGTGTTGTGAGGTATGCCTCTGTCCGATGCAGCGTGTGGCTCCCCACAGCTCATCTCTTCTATCTCTGATGTGGAGGAATGGAGGCATGTAGTCAGGGTCCCTTGGCAGGCCTAGGAGTGCAGAGGGGGCTTGGCCTTCATATATCAGGTTTACAGCATGTCAGGGAGGCATTGTTGCATGTTAAG